>NC_069500.1:1313035605-1313335605 GCF_027579735.1 Bombina bombina
ACAACACTTCACGAAGAACACACCATCGCAAATTCACATTTAAAAAGAATACTATTGTACAATGAAAGAGAAAACGACCACTATGACATCATCGCATTCTACACATTCCACAAATACCAACTCTAAATGAGCATGCGCAAATTCACACACTTAATACACATTGCAATAATATTAATTGCTAATAAAGCACACCTGAACACTATTTACAACGGAAATTGGTACATCATTAAACATTTACACAGGGTATATAAGCACCACACAAGCAGGGCTTCTTTGACTGTGTTGCTGTTGGGTCTTTGGAGATTGGAGGTTTAAGATTAGAGAGTTTGAGAATTTTTGAGAGTGAGTTAGTGTTAGCGTGAGAGAGTGAGTGAGTTAGTGGGAGTTAGTGGGAGTGGGAGAGAGTCTGTTAGTGGGAGAGTGAGTGAGTTAGTGGGAGTTATTAGTGAGAGTTGTTAGTGGGAGCGTAAGTTACTGGTAGTTAGTGAGAGTTAGTGGGAGTGTTTGTTAGTGAGAATTAGTAGTAGTGTGAGTTAGCGAGCGAGTGATTTTTCTGTACACTTAACACATTTACACGCAAACACATTCAATACATACATACACTTATCAATAACACTACATACACTCCATACCCCCTACCCCCTCATACTACACTCCATACCCCATTCCTTGTAGTCCAATTCCCTTTCATCCCATTTACTCTTATCCCATACCCATCCCATACCCATCCCATACCCATCCCCTAGTTACATTTAGTTTACATATCCTCCTTTTAGTCTTCTTCTTCTTTTCGTTTATTTAAATACTCCTTACCCTCTTTGTTTTTTTACATCCCTCTCACACTTTAAGCACCTTTTTTGTCTTTTTAGTTCTTTATTTTGACCACCTTTCATTTCATCACACTCACTTTTTGTTTGATTATTTGGGGTTTAGTTTAGGGAAGAGATGGAGGCCAGGCAGGGGACAGGTAGAGGGGGGAGTAGAGGGAGGGGGAGAGGAACAGGGCAGGAAGGGGGCAGGAAGGGGGGCAGGAAGCGGGGGTGGAAGCGGTGGGTGGACCCAGCCACTTGGTTCAAGATGACCAAGTGGCTGGGCCCAGTGGCGGTCAGAGTAGGGCTTCACAGTCCGGGAAACAGAGGGCATCATCACAGGGGAAGGCCAAGGCGACTAGGGAGGCGAGGTTTACGATGGAGGAGAAGGAGGCCCTCGTAGAGGCCTATATGGCCAGGCATAGGAGGCTGCAGCACCAAAAGACAACCCCGACTGACAGGAGGAGGCTCTGGAATGACATCAGGAATGCAGTCAATGCAGTGGGTGGCCGGAACCGAGATATGGATTCTATCAAACATCGCTACCGGGACTGTAAACAGGAACTCAAAAAAAAGTTAGGTCTGGAGGCACGACATGCCGCAGGAACCGGTGGCGGACCTGCCCTTGAAATCGATTACTGCCGATGGGAGGAAATGTTGCGGCCCAGCATCTCCGAGGTGGAAGTAGTCGGTATCGGAGGAATTGATACCGGGAACCTGCCACTCTCATCTGACGGTAAGCTCATTGAACAATAATTTCACATACGAATGTATTTCAATGGACACTATACGCAAACATTTACTTTCATGATTGAGGTAGCGAATACAATTTGACAAAACATTCAAATGTACTTAAATTACCTAATTTGAATCCTTCTTGAGATATATTTTAAGGAAGAAATAGCCATGCACACGGTGAAACAATCACAGGAGGCAGCTATATTCAGCTAACAATCAGCATCTTCTAAGCATATTTAGATATGCTTTTCAGCAAAGAATATCCAGAGAATTAAGCGAATTAGATAATAAAAGTACATTCGAAAGTTGATAAAAAATGTATGCTTCTAAATCATGAAAGATAAAACATTGGGTTTCATGTGTTAAGGATCCGATTAATGCTATAACGTTGTTTACACGCATTCAATTACTTTGCGGTTACATCAGTATCTAGGCTATAGGTTAGGTGTGCATTTAAACAGACTGAAAACAAACGCTAAAACATTCAGATTGACCAGAGATATCACAAACACGGTTTATGAAAAAGCTGAAATCGTATTGATTGTTTGTTAGGTTTCTAAGTGGATTAATGATTCTGCATTTGTAATTGTATCGTAAGCTAAGTCATTTAAAGCTTGATTTTCTAATATGCTAATATATACATTTTTCTTTTTTTTGTTTTTTTAATATACAGAGTCTGGGGAGGAGGCAGCACAGGAAACACAGCCTCATGCATCTCCCCGGGATGAGAGTGGTGGGGAGGAATTTCCACTTCGGAGGGAAGAGGCCCCCCGTGACGAAGAGCGCACGGGAGATGATCAAGAGGCCCCGGAAGCACAGGAGGATCCCGTGGAACCCGAGGCACCTCAAGAACCCGCACACCGCCGTGCACGGGCACCCTGCCGTGCACGGGTACAACAACAAGCCCAACAAGAGGAAATAGCGGAGGTGCGGGTTCTACTGGACTACATAGACCAGATACGTACCTCCCGGATAGAAAATATCGAAGGACGCAACAGAATACTTGATGGCCAAAATCAAATTATTCAAGGACAAAATCAAATCATCACCATACTGAATCGAATTGAAGAAGGACAAACCAGAATATTTCAGCTTCACCAAGAAATGTTCACTTTTTTCCGGGAGGCGCATGCTGGTCTACCTCCTGGTCCGCCTCTTGTTGCTGGGCCTCTTGCTGCTGGGCCATCTCCTCCTGCCGGCACATCTCCTCCTGCCGGCCCATCTCCTCCTGCCGGGCCATCTACTCATCCTCATCCATCTACTCCTCCTCATCCATCTTCTCCTCCTCAGCCATCTTCTCCTCCTCATCCATCTTCTCCTCCTCATCCATCTTCTCCTCACCTTGGTCGTCCTAGTACTCTTCCTTCCACTCTTCCCACAACAGCTCCAAGGAGAACTCTTCGGAGTCGGCAGTTGCCTCTCCCAGAGCCTCAGCCCCGTGGGAAGAGGGGAAGGAAGAGGAAGTAAGTATTTTTTTTCATCTTTACTGGTTTTTTTAATTTAATGTGTAATGGATAGGTATGTGATGATGTGGTTTTCATACACTTGTGGACCACACTCTGTATATAATCGACTTCTATGGGACCGGGTCCATGGAGGGAGATTGTTTGCAGAGTGTGGGTTATAAGTGTGTGAAAACCACATCATCACATACCTATCCTTGTTCATGATATTGATTGGTTTCTGTGATGTGATGTCCAAACTGTTTCCCGAATCGCAAACAAAATTACCATTACAATTATCCATGATGGCATATTACTGTTTGAATGCCAATAACACAGCTTAAAGGGACAGTCAGAAAATTATTGATTACAAAGAAAACACTGAATTACGCATTATAAAGTTGGAAACAACAAAACATGGAGAAATACGTGTGAGTTATGTGCTTACCCTTGTATCTCTGACTATGAAAAATGACCACTTATTTGTTGTTCAGACATAACAACATTTTAGATATCAATGATCAATACATGGTCAATAATATGCTGTATGAGCACAAGGTTTTACATATACAAATGCTATCCAAATGCCCTCTAGTGCTCAAATTGTATAATGATTACAAGCACTCTTCAAGATCGAAGAAATGAGCACACCAACCTCATAGGTTTAGCTAGCAAATTTAAATAAACACAGACAAATGTTCAATTGTTGAGAAACATTTGATATCATTGATATTACATAATTGACTTTTAGAATAATGCAAAACATTATTTGTTTTCGAAACTGTCCCTTTAACAACATTACATATGCTAACACATATTTGAAGCTTGTTGGTATATCTACATGTACTTTGTGAAAAAATAAATATTGAAATTACATTTATATTGACGTGTTAAATAAAGTCTATTTTCTTTAAGAGACATTATTGTGTTAATATTTTATTGTAAAGACATTTGTTTGAACAATGAATATGGTTTAAAGTCCTTTTAGGAGAGGGGGGGGTGAAAATATGCTAACAATAATATATTTGAAGATTAAACAATGTGGATCTCATACATGATACAAAAAACAACATTTGCATTCAAGGGACAGTATACTATATTTTTAACAGAACTGTATGTAATAGACACTACTACAAACAGCAAGATTAACATATACTGATATCAATATTACAAAGCTTCAAACACTTGAAAATAAAATAGGGTTAGCTATATTTAAAATATAGATGAACCCCCATTACAACCGTAAAACAAGACAATACCCCATCATTAACATATGAAAAGACCCTTTACACAAACTGGAGAAAGCTGGAGATGGTACTCACATGAAACTCAGAGGCTTTGCGAGGAGTCTGAAAATTACTTACATTTTCGTAGAACAGAAGAAAAAATAAACGTATTGGTTAAACAATGGACTATCTAACTAGAGACAAAATCAAAGCTTTTGATTTATAATGTGAGTGTCTAATGAACCTTTAATAAAATATACAACGAAATTACATTTTGAAGAAGTCGGCATCATATATTTAGCATATGATAAATATAAATGCATATTGATTACTTTATTCAAACACAATAGCGCATATTTATTAATTAGATATCTTTAACATTAAACACAACAGTCATTTTTCAGAAAAAGGAACATTGTTGACAAACATATTAAACATGGACTATAGAGATTTGCACTTGCCTCGAAATATCATATGCATGAAAACATTTTGCTTTCGTTCGTTTATTCAACCAGACATCCAGCAAAAGAGAATGTGTTGGTCTTTATCAGCTACGGGTCAACAATGTAACATGATGCAAATAATACATATTCGCAAGGTTTTTAAAATTGGCTGCAGTCACAAACGTTTTTAACGTGCACAAATATTGCGGGACTACGTAATCCAATCAGACGTTTTTTTACCTTTGCATGTGACGTCTTAACATGGCGCTTCCTTGATCACGTAAGAACGCCATCCAATGAAAGGCACATTCTTGATCACGTAAGAACGCCAAAAAAAAGGCGCATCCTTGATCGCGTTAAAACGCCATCCAATGAAAGGCACATTATTGATCACGTAAGAACGCCCAAAAAAAAAGGCGCATCCTTGATCGCGTTAAAACGCCATCCAATGAAAGGCACATTATTGATCACGTAAGAACGCCCAAAAAAAAAGGCGCATCCTTGATCGCGTCAAAACGCAATCCAATAAAAGGCACATTCTTGATCACGTAAGAACATCAGTCAATACAAGGAATCATTGGACAGCCTGGCAGGTGACGTCTTAAGCAACATGGCGCATCTGAGATCGCAGAAAAACCGCAGACAATACAAGGACTCAGTGACATCTTGGCATATCACTAAGAAACGTATTTATATTTTCGGAACTAGTATGTGTCTAGATTGCTATCTAGGAATGTCACGAAATCATGATTCATCTTTTCGGACTTGACTGTCCCTTGAACTATAGCTATGGTGTATATCTTTAACATTTAAAAGATACACATGAGAAATACATATGCCATTGATGTTTTAAGATATGTTTGGATTGTTGTGGAATAACAATAGTTATACATGGATTGATTAAACGTGTCATTTATTCAAGTTTAATTATTGTCAGCCTACCTATAACCATATATGGGAGGATAAGTATTTTGTTAACATCTTTGTTAACAAATATTCATCATCTAAATTATTTGCATTACACACAGAGATTTATTTGGTTACACTTTTACAATAATATAGAATTGAAAATGAAATACATGTGCTGTCAACATTACAATAAGATTGTTTATTAATAAGATTATATGTCCTTGTTCATGTAAAAAGGACAAAAACGCTTTAGAAATGGAAATACATTCATTAACAATTGTGCTCACCATCACTTAAAGGGACATTATTTTGTTTTTAAAAAGAGCATACACATAGACAATACTATTTCAATAAAATGAACACTTTACAGGGATTATATCATTGTATCAATACTCAGATCATTTGGTAAAGGTGCATCAATTCATGCAGAGTTTCTAAATACACACATGGATCTGAACATTGAAATATACATATATACACAAATAACAATCTATATATACATATATAAAACAATTACTATGCTAATCATAATCAGGCAATGATAAAGCTAAGAGAAAAATATATAAAGACAAATAATAAGATTACATTGGAGATGTTAATCTTAAAGTCATTTACTATTGTCTTACATATATGATTTTATTATTACAAATATATTTGGTAGGTCCCTTTAAGGATCAACAACATAAACTAGAGCTTTCAAAAAATAACATGAAGAATCAGGACAAAGATTCGTGAAATAAAATGTATTTTATTAGTATGTAAGAAAACATACACAACGTTTATAAATAATCTTGTAAAAATAAGGAATATATGAGCCATATGACAAGGTAACACAGTGCATCACAGTCCATGAAGAGAGTTGCCAAGGGCCAGCATAGCCCCATTGGAGACATATGACAAGGTAACACAGTGCATCACAGTCCATGAAGAGAGTTGCCAAGGGCCAGCATAGCCCCATTGGAGACATATAACAAGGTAACACAGTGCATCACAGTCCATGAAGAGAGTTGACAAGGGCCAGCATAGCCCCATTGGAGACATATGACAAGGTAACACAGTGCATCACAGTCCATGAAGAGAGTTGCCAAGGGCCAGCATAGCCCCATTGGAGACATATGACAAGGTAACACAGTGCATCACAGTCCATGAAGAGAGTTGCCAAGGGCCAGCATAGCCCCATTGGAGACATATGACAAGGTAACACAGTGCATCACAGTCCATGAAGAGAGTTGCCAAGGGCCAGCATAGCCCCATTGGAGACATATGACAAGGTAACATAGTGCATCACAGTCCATGAAGAGAGTTGACAACGGCCAGCATAGCCCCATTGGAGACATATGACAAGGTAACACAGTGCATCACAGTCCATGAAGAGAGTTGCCAAGGGCCAGCATAGCCCCATTGGAGACATATGACAAGGTAACACAGTGCATCACAGTCCATGAAGAGAGTTGCCAAGGGCCAGCATAGCCCCATTGGAGACATATGACAAGGTAACACAGTGCATCACAGTCCATGAAGAGAGTTGACAAGGGCCAGCATAGCCCCATTGGAGACATATGACAAGGTAACACAGTGCATCACAGTCCATGAAGAGAGTTGCCAAGGGCCAGCATAGCCCCATTGGAGACATATGACAAGGTAAAAGAGTGCAACAGGCACAACAATAAACTTTTAAAAAGGCCAAATGGCAACAATAAAAAAACAAAATCAACATGTGGACGGAGGATTCTTATCTGCCACCATGGAGCATCTCCAGATCCTCCACTTACTGGTCATCCTCTTCATCGTCCTGTGCATGTCCAGCTCCAGATTCAGGCCTTGAACTTAATCTCATAATTGCACGCAGAGTCAAGTCCTGAACCCGGAGCTGGGCCTGCATGGTGTCGTTCATCCCTCTCAGGACAGCTGCGTTCCTCAACACGGCCTGCTCTACTCTTGCTATACCTTCTAGCATGAGCCATGCTGAGTCACAGCCTAAAATAAAGAATACATTAAATATTAAGGATAATTACACAACAGACGAAAAATTTTTACAACATACATTGTCATCATAAAGACAAATAATTCTTTACATCAATTATTTTACATTTATTCTTTACACATGAATTAGGTTATTCAGACAGACAGAAATCATTAAAGGGACATTTAACTCAAACATGTTGTCCCCTTTAATTGGTTTTAGATGATCCACTTATACAGCTTGAGTGTATCAAATCTTGTTAAAGGATTTACATTGTACTTACATTAGCAATTTAAAAATTAAAATTATACTGTGGTAGGCACACCTATCCTTAAACATTTTGGCATTGAGGACAAGCTGTGTAAACATAGCAACCTGAAGAAATTACATTCCCACTGGGTTAGACAAGAGATAATGTATCAACATTTGTACATAAATTGTTGGATCCAAGTAGTGGTGATTGGTATATGTAGTGATATCCAATTAAAGGGACACTGAACCTAAATATTTAATGGACTGATTCAGATAGAGCATGACATTACAAATCTTTAAAACTTACACATATTCATTAAATTTTTAAATTCTCTAGCTAGATTTTGAATGCAAGAATGTTGCTTTTTATGGAAGCCAATATTTGTTTATCAACTTTGTTGTCCCTGCTGGTTGATGGATACATTCATCCAACAATAAATAAATGATGGCCAGAATTATTTTATTGTTTAAACTAATTATAGGAATTTCTTTGTTTCAAAAAAAATATCAAGAGAATGAAGAATAATTCATAAGAGTAGTAAATTATAAATTTGATTAACATTGCATGCTGGATTGGAATCACAATTTACAAAATTTAACTTCACTGTACATTTAAGTATCTTATAACGTGTATTTTGAATGATACTTACAGCTGTGCCTGGGAAGGACAATCCGACACACAGGACAATGAAGGTTGAGACAGGGGGGAGGGATGGGATTGGCTTGGGGAGGGATGGGAGTGGCTTGGGGAGGGATGTTAATGGCTTGGGGAGGGGTGAGCTGCCGCTCCGGGGTAGGCCGTACAGCTGGGGAGTGGGGAGTTTGGGTCTGGGCAGCTGTACGGGCCATAATACGGGGAGAGCGGCGAAGGGGGGTGTAGGTGCGTTTTTTGGGAGGGACAGGATATGAACTATGGGAAGGGCCGGCAGTGGTCTGGGCATGGTCAGGAGTCTGGTCATGGGCAGGGGTCTGGGTCTGTGCAGGGGTCTGGCCATGGTCAGGGGTCTGTGCATGGGGAGGGGTCTGTGACTGGGCAGGGGCGGAAACCAGATGACCAGAAGTGGTGGATCCATCTGAAAATTTAAAGAAAATATATTAACATCTCATACATCCTGACATCAAATCAACGCATTTCAAATTGATTATGTTTTCAATATACTTCGAAGTGTGTTTGAATTTGTAAACAATTCTGAAATGAGGATATGGTATGTATATAGGCACTCAGATGAATATCAATGACTGTCTGTACAATTATAACATTATTATTGTGTTTTGGCCTGGAATATGCATGTGACATAATGATGTCATGAATTTTACATATTTTCTATTCAAAATATTTCATGCTGCCTGATATAGAAAGGGGGCAGTAGTGTATTTGAACAGACAAATAATATTCCTTTTTAAAGTGCAAAAGATGTAGACTTTGAATGTCTTCAATTAAATTATTTCAAATAAACAAACATGTTGGAAACATGATAGATATATTTCACATACCATTAGACTCCAAGGCAGCCTCTTCCTCCTCCGTCACATATGTTAAATCAATCTCTGTAAAACATAACATGTTGTGTACACGTTAACAACAGATATTATAACATATGTTACTGTTGGTCAAAGACACACATCAATGTTGCATTAAAGATATACACACCCAAAGTTATGATTTACATCATTTTGATGGAGCATACAAATTACATTATATTTGTTATTCTCAATGATTCATATTTTCGATGTATTGTTTGGATTAATGTAAAAATCATAAAAGCATAGTACATAGAACATTTAAGATTTCTCATGTGTGTATCACTTGATGACTGTTGTAAAAAAAGAACATGGAAACAAACATATGTTATACATCTTCTGAATAACAAATGTGGAGACTAATAAAGTTGAAATTATTAATCGTTCAATATTAAAAGAAAATTAATATATAATCAGAAGAGACAATCTTATTTTTTTTTCTAATGTTATGCTTCATCAGAATCATGATCATAATATTGATTAGCAATACACCTTCAATTACATATAAATGAGTCAATGGACTTACCAGGAGACCGCAAAGGCGGCTCTATGTCACTGCTGGATTCCTGTGGGCTCACCACACCAACTCTCTCTATGAATGATATAGATATATATTATGAAACACATTTGGGATATCACTAAATCACATCTGTCTCGAATTTTACCATTAATCAACTTTAAAATGTGAAGAATAGAGCAGTCATTACACCAGAAAATGCTTGATTGAATCAAGGGGATTCTGTTAAATATTCTGTATTGAACATATGTTTAATGTCAGACTATATTAGACATCAAAATCATCTCATACGATGCTATTGCATATCTAAATATACCCATTGATCAATGTTCTTAACCCTTTAAGGACACAGCTTTCAGTTTGCTTAATTGTTTTATGACGGAATAATTCCGTCATATGTCCTTAAGAGGTTAAAAGAATACACACAAACCACATTTTGAAGAGCATCTGTTGACAAATCTAAACAAACACATGTGTCACATCGAGCCATTTGTGCAATGTACAGTAATCTTGTTTAGGACACAACACATATTTATCACAATACAAAACAAAATTGATTATTACAAATATGTAATCATGGTGCTGTTAGAGTATGCAGCTATCTATAAAGTAACTCCAACAGAGAATATGTGAATTATATATCAATATTGTTTAATCAAAAGAATGTAAAGATGAATGAATCTATTTTGTCTTAAAGGGACACTGACATGATTAATTTAAATCATTGATATCTATGTTCAAACTGTTCTAAATGATTTAACATTAACTCCTATTATAATTAGAATGTTGCTAGATTTTAATCTTAAAGGCAGATAAGCAATATTGGATTCAATAAATATTGTTTGTTGAAGGTATCCACCAATCATCAATAAAAACCCAGGTTGGTCAACCAAAATTTAGATGCACATAAACGTACTTTCTTGATTTTAAAATACATTTAGCAATAGAATATGTCACATATGATGATAGTATTATATTTTTATGTTTATTAATATTGCATACTGTATCTGAATGACTACATTAATAATTGTAGCTCAGTATCCCTTTAATCTAAAATTAAATTGATTCGACAATGTTGTTGTTAATGAATTATCTACTCCATATGTTGATGTAATGAATGGTATTGAGCATGCAATTCAAATCAAATATGTTATTTAAGGATATCCGAAGAATTATTTAATTTTCATCTATTAAAGAGACATTACATATAAATATTGAACAATGTGGATTTAGTATGTAATGTTCTGTCCATGTTTCTAAGACAAATGTCAATTAAAAAGAGACATACCATACTGTGACAAGCCCTGGCTTGAGGATCCAGCAGCCACATCCATATCTGTAATATATTAAATGAGTATTGCATATCATTAATACTAATCATGCCATGTTTAAAAACTTTACATTATTAACAAATCAATTTAAAAATATTAATCCTTTGGTAGTCCCATGAGTTAATTGTTTCCTCAATTAAATTAATGATAAATATATCCTGGACTCTTATTTTCAATCAGTTGTGTTGTTTACTGTATCTTTAATAATTTCTGGTTGTTATTTCATAATCATCAATTGATGGCCATATGTTATAATTTATTTGTATTCTTCGTTTTTTATTAGCTATAATATTGAAAATAAGAATACTGTATTCTTCACTAATATAAGAATTCACATTTAATTTTGACCAACATGTGTAAAGCAATGCCACTTACAGCAAAGCCATGTTAACGTGGATGAGAAATTCCATTTTCGCGATCATTGCGCAATGATTCCAAGCGGAATTACGCATCCGTCATTTGAACAACATGTATAAAGCAATGCCACTTACAACAAAGCCATGTTAACGTGGATGAGAAATTCCATTTTCGCGATCATTGCGCAATGATTCCAAGCGGAATTACGCATCCGTCATTTGAACAACATGTATAAAGCAATGCCACTTACAGCAAAGCCATGTTAACGTGGATGAGAAATTACATTTTCGCGATCATTGCGCAATGATTCCAAGCGGAATTACGCATCCGTCATTTGAACAACATGTATAAAGCAATGCCACTTACAGCAAAGCCATGTTAACGTGGATGAGAAATTACATTTTCGCGATCATTGCGCAATGATTCCAAACGGAATTACGCATCCGTCATTTGAACAACATGTATAAAGCAATGCCACTTACAGCAAAGCCATGTTAACGTGGATGAGAAATTCCATTTTCGCCATCATTGCGCAATGATTCCAAGCGGAATTACGCATCCGTCATTTGAACAACATGTATAAAGCAATGCAACTTACAGCAAAGCCATGTTAACGTGGATGAGAAATTACATTTCCACTCTGTGACGCATATTCTGTAGAGCGCAAGAAACATCATTCCTATTTCATGTGTCACTAATCAGATATCTAAACATCATATGTAGTGTATGTTGTGAGATCTGTATAGGTTTAGTATCTGACTATATACACATTTTTTGATTATAAAAAAATAAATAAGATATTATATGAAGTTGGATAATTACCTGGTTCAGATTCTCTATCTCCTCCCAGGCCACCGTACGGAGAAGCATCTGCCCTGTCCCCCGCGTCAGGACTTTCAGATCCCGCAGCTGGGAGGGAAGAAGAGGAGGCCGAGGATGGTGAGGATCGAAATCTTTTGGGGACCCGGAGATTGAGGAGCTCGCATAAAGTCACCTCATAAGGGAGTAGGTACAGTTTCCGCGGGGCCTTTCTTTGGCCCCCTCTTTTACGGGCTTGTACCCAGTCCCTTATGAGGTTGACTTTTTTGGATAAACGCAACCTCATATCTCCGAATCTCCTCATGATCTGATCCTGGGTCCTCTGGACGTCACACACCAATCTAACCGCATTGGTGATAGACTCCCAGAGGGCCTTCTTAACAGGCGCATCTGTCGAGCTCCTCTTGTTCCCAAACAGCTGGGGATAAAAGTCCTTGACGGCGTGGACCAGTGCAGCGCTCTCCTCCTTGGTGAACCTGGGAGCTGACATGCCTGCTCGGTTGGCTACTAAATATATTATAATAATATTAATATATAACACTGCCTGCAGGCATTAGAGAACTGACAAAGATGGCAACGTGTAATGGACTTTTATATGTTGAAGTAAACATGAGATGCACCATGGGACAAGTTATCTGTACATCTGATTGGATAAAAGTTTGAAATATTGTTAGAATGTCTGTGAGACCATCCTGACTCAAGTTGTGTTTGTGTGATGAACTCTGATTGGCCGTTCCTTAATGTTTCATATCTTAGTAAGTTCCTTACACATACCACTTGGTGGTGCTGTTACTTCATTTTTCATGTAGACTTATTTGTAACTCATGGGCCTGTCATGCGGATATGTGTGACGCAGATTTAATATCCGTGATCCGTTAAATATTAATGATTAAATACTCTTTAAAATCTAATACTGTCACATTATTAAATGTTGTCGACATTTCTCGGTTTAATAACGGTCTGTTTCTTTAATACAAATACACATTTAATATTGTATGTCTTTATTGTTCTTTAAATAAATTTATTGACTTATTGTGAAGTATTGACATTGCTCTATTAAATGTATTTATAATGCACATTGATTGTGTGCTATTGCGTGAAATTAGACTCTAATGTTTAAAGATGAAAATATGGTGTTTCAAGATGCATTTCCCACGCAATATTTCTTAATGTTCAAATTCCGGTTAGAATGTCAGTAAATTTGATAATCTGTTTATAAATGTTAAACTACAGGTTTGTTATTAGCAAATAAACCTCGAGCTTGTATTTCTCTGAAGTGCTCATATATGTTATTGTGCAATGGCGTCTTTAGTTTTAAATAGACATTACAAACAAACAATTGTATCAAATGATCTGTAGAGATAGAAGATTGTTTAGACTTTAAAATGTAAATCAATTTCTCTTAGTATTTATATATCCTCAACAGAAGAAATTGAAATGCACATGGTTGAGCCAATCACATAAGGCATCTCTGTGCATCCACCAATCTTCATCTACTGAGCCGATCTCGATATGCTTTTCAAGCAAAGTATGTCAAGATAGGAAGATAAGTAAATACACTATTTAAAGCTCTTAAAGGGACACTGTCCAAACAAATTTAGCATTGGTGATTGAGCATGAAATGTTAATCAACTTTATTATTTAATCCGATTATCAAATGTTAACAGTTATCTTGTTATGTTTCTTTGCAAATCAATAATGATATTTTATATTACGGACAATTGTTTAAAAAAAAACTGGGTTGTCCTTGACGATTGTTGGATCAATTATTCCAAACAAAACAAGCAAGTTCTGTCCAGAGTACTGAAGCAAATAAATTAGCTATTTAATGCCTTATTTTTAAAGTAATGATAGCAACATCACAAGGAGCATTCATAATATGAGACAAGTTTTAAAGTTGATTAAAATAGTATACTCATTCAGAATGTATAAATCATTATTTTTTTAACTGTCTACCTTTAAGTATATTTTGAGTTCATGTCCCTTTAAAGAAACATTTCACAATAATGCTTAAAATATCATAAACCTAGGCACCTTCCTTTTGCTAAATTAGTCTAACATATGAGTAAAGCAAATTTAGATTAACTTCTATATTGTTTTACACACTGACTGAAATATTTTTATTAAAGGAGGTATTTTGGAGCCTTCAGCTTAGAGGGACATTAAGCTATATGTTATGTATGCATTTTGTATAATATTCTTATATTTGACCAACGTAATATGTTTTGTTATTCAATCATTATATTGTAATTATATATATATATTCTTGGATTAAATACATCTCTACATAGGCTATTTTGATGCTGATTGTTTTTTGCATATAGATGCCTTATGTAATTGACTAAGATATGTGCATTGCTGTATTTTTTGAAAAGTATATTTAAAGACTGAATGTAATTCTATAGTACTTTCTAAATATGTTGAAATTCTTGTATGATATTTTTAAAAATATATACACAATATACTTTGTGAATGTCCCTTTAAGGACCCAAACATTTGGAATTTTGATTTAACATTGACAAAATAAACTAAAGGGGAATTAAAATTCTATATAGATATTTGATGTCTAACCCAAGAGGTAAGATTTTAAAATATACATAATATTACTAAGGCCTAGATTTGGAGTTCGGCGGTAGCCGTCAAAACCAGCGTTAGAGGCTCCTAACGCTGGTTTTGGCCGCCCGCTGGTATTTGGAGTCAGTGATTAAAGGGTCTAACGCTCACTTTGCAGCCGCGACTTTTCCATACCGCAGATCCCCCTACGCCATTTGCGTATCCTATCTTTTCAATGGGATCTTTCTAACGCCGGTATTTAGAGTCGTTTCTGCAGTGAGCGTTAGAGCTCTAACGACAAGATTCCAGCCGCCTGAAAATAGCAGGAGTTAAGAGCTTTCTGGCTAACGCCGGTTTATAAAGCTCTTAACTACTGTACCCTAAAGTACACTAACACCCATAAACTACCTATGTACCCCTAAACCGAGCTCCCCCCACATCGCCGCCACTCGATTAAAAATTTTAACCCCTAATCTTCCGACCGCCACCTACGTTATACTTATGTACCCCTAATCTGCTGCCCCTAACCCCGCCGACCCCTATATTACATTTATTAACCCCTAATCTGCCCCCCACAACATCGCCGCCAGCTACTTACAATAATTAACCCCTAATCTTCCGACCGCAAAGCGCCGCCACCTACGTTATCCCTATGTACCCCTAATCTGCTGCCCCTAACACCGCCGACCCCTATATTACATTTATTAACCCCTAATCTGCCCCCCACAACATCGCCGCCAGCTACTTACAATAATTAACCCCTAATCTTCCGACCGCAAAGCGCCGCCACCTACGTTATCCCTATGTACCCCTAATCTGCTGCCCCTTAAACCGCTGACCCCTATATTATATTTATTAACCCCTAATCTGCCCCCCTCAACGTCGCCGACACCTACCTACACTTATTAACCCCTAATCTGCCGAGCGGACCTGAGCGCTACTATAATAAAGTTATTAACCCCGAATCCGCCTCACTAACCCTATCATAAATAGTATTAACCCCTAATCTGCCCTCCCTAACATCGCCGACCCTACCTTCAATTATTAACCCCTAATCTGACGACCGGAGCTCACCGCTATTCTAATAAATGTATTAACCCCTAAAGCTAAGTCTAACCCTAACACCCCCCTAACTTAAATATAATTTTAATCTAACGAAATAAATTAACTCTTATTAAATAAATTAATCCTATTTAAAGCTAAATACTTACCTGTAAAATAAACCCTAATATAGCTACAATATAAATTATAATTATATTATAGCTATTTTAGGATTAATATTTATTTTACAGGCAACTTTGTAATTATTTTAACCAGGTACAATAGCTATTAAATAGTTAAGAACTATTTAATAGTTACCTAGTTAAAATAATAACAAATTTACCTGTAAAATAAATCCTAACCTAAGTTATAATTAAACCTAACACTACCCTATCAATAAAATAATTAAATAAACTACCTACAATTACCTACAATTAACCTAACACTACACTATCAATAAATTAAATAAACACAATTGCTACAAATAAATACAATTAAATAAACTAGCTAAAGTACAAAAAATAAAAAAGAACTAAGTTACAGAAAATAATAAAATATTTACAAACATAAGAAAAATATTACAACAATTTTAAACTAATTACACCTACTCTAAGCCCCCTAATAAAATAACAAAGCCCCCCAAAATAAAAAATTCCCTACCCTATTCTAAATTAAAAAAGTTACAAGCTCTTTTACCTTACCAGCCCTGAACAGGGCCCTTTGCGGGGCATGCCCCAAGAAGTTCAGCTCTTTTGCCTGTAAAAGAAAACATACAATACCCCCCCCCCCCAACATTACAACCCACCACCCACATACCCCTAATCTAACCCAAACCACCCTTAAATAAACCTAACACTAAGCCCCTGAAGATCTTCCTACCTTGTCTTCACCATACCAGGTTCACCGATCCGTCCTGGCTCCAAGATCTTCATCCAACCCAAGCGGGGGTTGGCGATCCATAATCCGGTGCTGAAGAGGTCCAGAAGAGGCTCCAAAGTCTTCATCCTATCCGGCAAGAAGAGGACATCCGGACCGGCAAACATCTTCTCCAAGCCGCATCTTCTATCTTCTTCCATCCGGTGCGGAGCGGGTCCATCTTGAAGCAGGCGACGCGGATCCATCCTCTTCTTCCGATGTCTCCCGACGAATGACGGTTCCTTTAAGGGACGTCATCCAAGATGGCGTCCCTCGAATTCCGATTGGCTGATAGGATTCTATCAGCCAATCGGAATTAAGGTAGGAATTTTCTGATTGGCTGATGGAATCAGCCAATCAGAATCTAGTTCAATCCGATTGGCCGATCCAATCAGCCAATCAGATTGAGCTCGCATTCTATTGGCTGATCGGAACAGCCAATAGAATGCGAGCTCAATCTGATTGGCTGATTGGATCAGCCAATCGGATTGAACTTGATTCTGATTGGCTGATTCCATCAGCCAATCAGAAAATTCCTACCTTAATTCCGATTGGCTGATAGAATCCTATCAGCCAATCGGAATTCGAGGGACGCCATCTTGGATGACGTCCCTTAAAGGAACCGTCATTCGTCGGGAGACATCGGAAGAAGAGGATGGATCCGCGTCGCCTGCTTCAAGATTGACCCGCTCCGCACCGGATGGAAGAAGATAGAAGATGCGGCTTGGAGAAGATGTTTGCCGGTCCGGATGTCCTCTTCTTGCCGGATAGGATGAAGACTTTGGAGCCTCTTCTGGACCTCTTCAGCACCGGATTATGGATCGCCAACCCCCGCTTGGGTTGGATGAAGATCTTGGAGCCAGGACGGATCGGTGAACCTGGTATGGTGAAGACAAGGTAGGAAGATCTTCAGGGGCTTAGTGTTAGGTTTATTTAAGGGGGTTTGGGTTAGATTAGGGGTATGTGGGTGGTGGGTTGTAATGTTGGGGGGGGGGTATTGTATGTTTTTTTTTACAGGCAAAAGAGCTGAACTTCTTGGGGCATGCCCCGCAAAGGGCCCTGTTCAGGGCTGGTAAGGTAAAAGAGCTTGTAACTTTTTTAATTTAGAATAGGATAGGGAATTTTTTATTTTGGGGGGCTTTGTTATTTTATTAGGGGGCTTAGAGTAGGTGTAATTAGTTTAAAATTGTTGTAATATTTTTCTTATGTTTGTAAATATTTTATTATTTTCTGTAACTTAGTTCTTTTTTATTTTTTGTACTTTAGCTAGTTTATTTAATTGTATTTATTTGTAGCAATTGTGTTTATTTAATTTATTGATAGTGTAGTGTTAGGTTAATTGTAGGTAATTGTAGGTAGTTTATTTAATTATTTTATTGATAGGGTAGTGTTAGGTTTAATTATAACTTAGGTTAGGATTTATTTTACAGGTAATTTTGTAATTATTTTAACTAGGTAACTATTAAATAGTTATTAACTATTTAATAGCTATTGTACCTAGTTAAAATAAATACCAAGTTGCCTGTAAAATAAATATTAATCCTAAAATAGCTAAAATATAATTATAATTTATATTGTAGCTATATTAGGGTTTATTTTACAGGTAAGTATTTAGCTTTAAATAGGAATCATTTATTTAATAAGAGTTAATTTATTTCGTTAGATTAAAATTATATTTAAGTTAGGGGGGTGTTAGTGTTAGGGTTAGACTTAGCTTTAGGGGTTAATACATTTATTAGAATAGCGGTGAGCTCCGATCGGAAGATTAGGGGTTAATAATTGAAGGTAGGTGTCGGCGATGTTAGGGAGGGCAGATTAGGGGTTAATACTATTTATGATAGGGTTAGTGAGACGGATTAGGGGTTAATAACTTTATTATAGTAGCGCTCAGGTCCGCTCGGCAGATTAGGGGTTAATAAGTGTAGGCAGGTGTCGGCGACGTTGTGGGGGGCAGATTAGGGGTTAATAAATATAACATAGGGGTCGGCGATGTTAGGGCAGCAGATTAGGGGTACATAGGGATAACGTAGGTTGCGGCGGTTTACGGAGCGGAAGATTAGGGGTTAAAAATAATATGCAGGGGTCAGCGATAGCGGGAGTGGCAGATTAGGGGTTAATAAGTGTAAGGTTAGGGGTGCTTAGACTCGGGGTACATGTTAGAGTGTTAGGTGCAGACGTAGGAAGTGTTTCCCCATAGGAAACAATGGGGCTGCGTTAGGAGCTGAACGCTGCTTTTTTGCAGGTGTTAGGTTTTTTTTCAGCTCAAACAGTCCCATTGTTTCCTATGGGGGAATCGTGCACGAGCACGTTTTTGATGCCGGCCGCGTCCGTAAGCAACTCTGGTATCGAGAGTTGCATTTGCGGTAAAAATGCCCTACGCTCCTTTTTTGGAGCCTAACGCAGCATTTGTTTTAACTCTCGATACCAGAGTTAAATTTATGGTGCGGCCAGAAAAAAGCCCGCGGAGCGTTAACAGCCCTTTTACCGCCGAACTCTAAATCTAGGCCTAAGTATAGTTAAATGACTCCACTAGAAAATTACATAGATTAATCTGGCATCCAATAACTAGCTTGTGAAAAATATCAACTTAAATGACCTACCATTTATAAATGTAAAAATTAAAAGAATTTAGAAAATAATGTTTTGAGATACCTAAGGAAGATACAAGATCTTATAAAATTAATTTTACATTCAACAACACTGTCACTTTAATGTAATTGAACCACTTCACCTTCTTAAAAGTTAAAATAAAAAACTTTTGACTACATATCCAAAATTAATTTAATATCTACATTTTCTAAAGAAAAGCATCGAAGGATCTCACTCCCCAATTAATGTTCTAAAAGATATTTTAATGTAATATTCTCGGAATCAGTTGATTTTATAATATTAATGCATTATTTGATCTTATGCATGTGCTTGTCAAATAGCCAACTACCAGTCATGGGAGTCCAACTTTTATTTATTGACAGATTATATTGATATTTAGTAGAATCTGTTCAAAAGAATGTATTTAATAATAAAATGTTTATTATTAACATGTAAAAATAAAAAAGAATACGTTTATCTAAAAACTAAAAATATTCCTTGAAGTCATCAGATGCCAATCTGAAATGACAAATAAAAAAATGGAACAAAGTTAATACACACGTTGTCAAATATTCATAAAATACATTTAAAATCATCTTGTGTCTATGCTCTAACTTTGTTCAACATTTTTTAAAGATAATTATTAAATTGATTTAAAAGAAATGAAATACATACACCATTATATTGTTGAATCAAAATTCTATTTAAATATCCAAATTTCAAATTATACATAATAATGTATATCACATTTCAACAATATATGTATGCTGAACATAAATGTAATATTTCATGTCCATTCAAATACCTCTATATCAACTATAATATGTATTCCTTTTTCGGATTGTGATCCCTAAATATCTAATGATTAAATAAGTATGACTAATGTATGTAAGCTAACAATAATCAACATTCTTCATGTGATTCTTAACTAGCATGCACCAACCTGGATAATGCATGGTCTTTGAAAGTCAATTCAGGGGTAAACAGTTGATCTTCAATAGGTGTCTTATTCATCAGTTCATTAAATAGAGGACTGGGAAATACCATCTAAAAAAGTAAAATCATCTAAGTGTCTGATTGTGATCCCTAAATATATAATTTTGAACTAAATATGACTAATGTATGTAAGCTAATAATATTCAACAGTCTTCACTAGCATGCATTGGTACACCAACCTGGACAATGCATGGTCTTTGAAAGTCAATTCAGGGGTAAACAGTTGATCTTCAATAGGTGTCTTATTCATCAGTTCATTAAATAGAGGACTGGGAAATACCATCTAAAAAAGTAAAATCATCTAAGTGTCTCCAATAGGATGTCTCCACAGCCTTATTCTATAAAATAGTTTGCACTTACCATGTGAACATGTCTTTGTATGGTTTTCAAGGTCAGCATAATTGAAAGATAATGCCAGACATGATCCCATTGGTATACTTCAATTTCAATCTTGGCTTTTTCCCCCACTGTCAGTCTGGGCAATCTTCACTGTCAGGCTTCTAATAGTTCCCTTTCAGTCTTTAGATTAAGTCATCTCCCTAATGGAAGAAATATTTTAAAGAAAATTCATACAAGTGTGTGAATCAGTTCTGTACCCCTCTCCCACCCCCCATTTCATACTAAATTTATGTCACTAGCTTACTAAGCCTGTGTATCAACCTGTGTTATTTTCTATCAAGTGTGAAGATGAGTCATATTGAGCAGAACAAACCTCTAATGTGTGACATTGAACCATAGTCATTCTAGAGGATCCCTTTCTGAGTATGTACATTTTAAGTAATGTGTAAACTAAATTCTATTTTTGAAAATGTATGCCATATGATGTATTTGTGTACAATTCATGCCAGCAACAGTCCATACATTTCTACTTACCATCTGATGTCCTCTTTAAAAACCAGGTGGCAAAGACTCGCTACAGGACCCAATGCCCAGAGCATCACCTATATGAATAAATAAAAAATATTTTTAAAATTTGATCAATACTAACATGTTTGCACAATTCTCTACTTGTCATTTCCCTAGAGTTCACATCTATTGACAATACTCCAGTCTAACTTCTATTCTTTACCGTCTAAAGTGGCGGTTGATGACGTCTGCTCTGACATCAAGTCCCTCGTCCTGGAATTCCCCCTCTAGAACAGGATCATCCTCCTCATCTCTGAGGAGGTCTCTGTCCACCGGGACGGCCTGCAGCATCCCAGCCCGCTGTGCAATATTATGCAGGACGCTACAGGCTACAACGATCTTAGCCACCTTCTTTGGGTTGTACTGGAGTGCTCCTCCAGAACGGTCCAGGCACCTGAATCTCATCTTCAGGAGCCCGAACATCCTTTCAACCACCGCCCTGGTTCTCTTATGAGCCCTATTGTAGCGCTCCTCAGACACATCAGTCAGGCTACGCAAGGGGGTAATGAGCCAAGGCCGGCTCATGTACCCAGAATCACCTATAAATTATGAACAGAACATAATTCAAACAGAATCCTTAAAATAGTATATTGTTTTAGAAATAATTTTTTGTACACGATAATACGTATTAAAATTTTTCAGAAACATCCAAAAAAAAAGTTGTATATTATTCTGTATCTTGCCATTTCAGCTAAGACATGCTACATATGCGTATTTCTCCTAAACCAAACCTTGTGTAAAATGCTAACTACATGGTTACATTGCATTCTCTATCTGAGCACTTAAGGTAAGACATGCTACATATCTGCATTGAACTAAAACTACACATTAGGGGAAAGAGACAATGACAGGGTTAAATTGCATGAGATAATATATTCACATTTCAGCTAAGACATGCTACATATGCGTATTTCTCCTAAACCAAACCTTGTGTAAAATGCCAACTACATGGTTACATTGCATTCTCTATCTGAGCACTTAAGGTAAGACATGCTACATATCTGCATTGAACTAAAACTACACATTAGCAGAAAGAGACAATGACAGGGTTAAATTGCATGAGATAATATATTCACATTTCAGCTAAGACATGCTACATATGCGTATTTCTCCTAAACCAAACCTTGTGTAAAATGCTAACTACATGGTTACATTGCATTCTCTATCTGAGCACTTAAGGTAAGACATGCTACATATCTGCATTGAACTAAAACTACACATTAGCGGAAAGAGACAATGACAGGGTTAAATTGCATGAGATAATATATTCACATTTCAGCTAAGACATGCTACATATGCGTATTTATCCAAAAATAAAATAGTGTTAAATGCTAAATACATGGTTACATTGCATTCTCTATCTGAGCACTTAAGGTAAGACATGCTACATATCTGCATTTAAATAAAAGTAAACATTAGCGTCAGTAAATAACAAATGGTTAAATTGCATCCTATAGATGAACATGACGCTAACATTTTAAGACTACAGGGGCAATTGTCAAACTAATTAAACATGTTGTGCACAAATACTCACCAACGAGATAACCAGGGGGCATTTGTCTTTCCTCAAACTGTCTCCACAGGGACGACAGAGAGAGGATGCGGGCATCATGACAAGCCCCTCCAAAATTCGCATACACATGCATAATCCTCATCCGTGCGTCACAAACATACTGCACGTTGAGGCTATGAAAATGTTTGCGATTTCTGAAGGGCAAGTCATCAATTGGAGCACGCAGTGCAATGTGGGTACAATCAATGGCTCCCAAGACATTGGGCAATTGAGCAATATCAAAGAATTCCCGCTTCAGGCGCCTCCAATCACCATCATTCTGTGGGAATCCTATGTATTGCTTACTGATACGTACCATGGCATCCAGAAAGTTATCAAACACCACAGAGAATGTACCTTGAGCCAGGCCATGCATGTACAGTTCTCCTGATTGAAAACTCCCGGAGGCCAGGACGTATAGACAGCTTAGCATCTTACTCATGGGGGGAACAGCAGTCCTTATTTGTATACGTGGCTCCAAATGAGTTTTAAGAAGCTCGTAAAGGCCAATGAGCTGTTCGCGATCGAGCCGATACTTATCAAAAACCTCAAAGTCGCTCATGTTTTCCAAGGTGGGTCTCACCCTGTAGACAGGAGGACCTCGAACCAGACGACCCCTTTGTCTCAGTCTGAGCCGCCGAGGCTGTCTGATTCGACCAACAGCTAGTTCGCCAATAGCAGCACCAGCAGCGTCTACCATGTCATCGTCATTCATCTTTCAAAACAGCGTAACAAGGTAAGCACTTGATCTGATGTGGATCACAAGTGATGCTTTGGCCATGTTGTTTGGGGGATTTATAGTACGATTAGTCCAATGGTAGTGAGTTTGTAATGATTGCTGATTGTATTCACCTGTTTGTATGTGAGCGGCGCGAATGCTTTCAAAGTGGGCGTTTTATTTTTTTTGGCTGAAATGTTTTTTTCCCCCAATGAATCTCAATGTGAAAGTGTCAAATATCACACATACAGTGCATGTTTGCAATGTTTGTTCATATGCGTAATCAATATTTCTTAAACGCAATCTTATAGTAACAAGCACACGTCCAGGCTAACATGAATGAAAGTGCATAGTTGTGTATAATGTGCATCAAATGTGATCGATCAATGTTGCTGCAATATTGTTTTTAAACGATAAAGTAACATCTGCCATCTGTAGTATTGTATATATAAGTGATTATCGAGATGTCAATATTGTATGCGTCCCTTTAAAATCGCAATAATAATTCCGAACTTCCCGTCTGCCATCTGTAGTATTGTATATATAAGTGATTAGCGAGATGTCAATATTGTATGCGTCCCTTTAAAATCGCAATAATAATTCCGAACTTCCCGTCTGCCATCTGTAGTATTGTATATATAAGTGATTGCCGAGCAGTCAATATTGTATGCGTCCCTTTAAAATCGCAATAATAATTCCGAACTTCCCGTCTGCCATCTGTAGTATTGTGTATATAAGTGATTGCCGAGCAGTCAATATTGTATGCGTCCCTTTAAAATCGCAATAATAATTCTGAACTTCCCGTCTGCCATCTGTAGTATTGTATATATAAGTGATTAGCGAGATGTCAATATTGTATGCGTCCCTTTAAAATCGCAATAATAATTCCGAACTTCCCGTCTGCCATCTGTAGTATTGTATATATAAGTGATTGCCGAGCAGTCAATATTGTATGCGTCCCTTTAAAATCGCAATAATAATTCCGAATTTCCCGTCTGCCATCTGTAGTATTGTGTATATAAGTGATTGCCGAGCAGTCAATATTGTATGCGTCCCTTTAAAATCGCAATAATAATTCCGAACTTCCCGTCTGCCATCTGTAGTATTGTATATATAAGTGATTAGCGAGATGTCAATATTGTATGCGTCCCTTTAAAATCGCAATAATAATTCCGAACTTCCCGTCTGCCATCTGTAGTATTGTATATATAAGTGATTGCCGAGCAGTCAATATTGTATGCGTCCCTTTAAAATCGCAATAATAATTCCGAACTTCCCATCTGCCATCTGTAGTATTGTGTATATAAGTGATTGCCGAGATGTCAATATTGTATGCGTCCCTTTAAAATGGCACTTATGCTGAATAACTTCCGGCTGTCATCTGTAGTATTGTATATATAAGTGATTGCCGAGCTGTCAATATTGTATGCGTCCCTTTCAAATCGCACTAATGCTGAAGAACTTCCGGCTGTCATCTGTAGTATTGTATATATAAGTGATTGCCGAGCTGTCAATATTGTATGCGTCCCTTTCAAATCGCACTAATGCTGAAGAACTTCCGGCTGTCATCTGTAGTATTGTATATATAAGTGATTGCCGAGCTGTCAATATTGTATGCGTCCCTTTAAAATGGCACTTATGCTGAATAACTTCCGGCTGTCATCTGTAGTATTGTATATATAAGTGATTGCTGAGCTGTCAATATTGTATGCGTCCCTTTCAAATCGCACTAATGCTGAAGAACTTCCGGCTGTCATCTGTAGTATTGTATATATAAGTGATTGCCGAGCTGTCAATATTGTATGCGTCCCATTCAAATCGCCATGAAAAATCTGAACTTCTGGCTGTCATCTGTATTATTGTATATATAAGTGATTTTCGATCTGACAATATTGTATGCGTCCCATAAAAATGGCACTAATACTGAATAACTTCCGGCTATCATCTGTAGTATTATATATATAAGTGATTTGCGATCTGACAATATTTATTAATTGTCCCATTGAAATTTCCCTAATAATGCTGTTCCAAACTGCTGTTTACGTATATGTTGTATTGTAGTATTGAGTGTTAAAGTTCCGAAAGGGGCGGTACAGTGGTGAATCTGTGATGTGTATGGTTGAATCTTGTAATGACGTCATGATATTATTAACCTGCCTATGTAGTTGTGAAATCCTCATTGTGTTGTTGTATTGTGCTACATTGTTATTGTGTGCTGAATAAAATCTAAATGTGTGCTTTGTGGTTGCGTGATGGGTGATGCGTGTTATGTACATGTACGTATATATTGTGATTGTGTCCCACATATGCTGACTTGTATATAGCGGTCTGGCATTGTTGTTCCTTCCCATAAAGTGACATCTGTAATCTGGTGTAATGATGTTCTTCTTGTACGTAATTCCTAATGGTTTCTGGTGATGGAATCATGATGTTAAAAGTACAGTAAAATCCATATGTTCTGTTTTGTGATTCCTCGAGAGAATGTAATGTGTTTTTCCCCCATCATTTGAATGCACATGTATGAGTGAATGTTAAAAGTAAAGTATGTGCATCCATGACTGATCATGTGTTAAGCCTATGTAGATATGCAGTTGCTGCAAGCATATGAGTTGAATAACAGAAATGCAATAATAAAGGTAAATGAGAGGTGTTTCCCATTGTGTACTGTTTGTGAATCAAGAACTGTTTAGTGAATTTTATTTTAATTTTAAATGTAATTTTATTTAAATAATAATGTGTTACTAGTGATGTGGATTTGTAGTTGATGTAATCTAAAAGTGTGAAACAATTTTATGGTGTTGTGAATATTCAATAATTAAAAAACATAAATCCACCATAGTCATTTCTTGATCTATTTATCATCGCTAGGTCTAACGCATAAAATCATGTCTTTTCTAGCGCTGGTATTTGGAGTTTTTCAGTCTACGCTATTTGCGTGCGTTAGGGAAATGAGGGTTTCGCGTGCACGAGCACGTCTTCCCAATAGAAGTCAATGGAGGCTCTAAAGATTTCCAATTTTTTTTTTCTAAGACTGGTTTTCCTCGTAAAGTGAATGACGTCATGAGCTTGTGTGAAAAAGTCGCTAAATCATGTTCTTTTTGTAATAAATAAATATTTTGTGTATGTCATGTGGTGTATATTGTTTGTATGCATCGATGAGTGTATGTTTGTGATAATGTTATTAGTTAGATGTAGGTATACGAGGGTCTTTTCCCGTGTGTCAATGTAAGTCAATGGGAAAATGGATTTGTGTTGTTTTTTTTCAAACACCCGAGATCTCGCAACTTTAATCCTTTGTATTTTGCTGAAAAATTATTAAATATGAAAAAAAACATAGTGTAGTGTTTGTATGAGTGTAAGTGTACTTTGTGTAATATTTTTAATTTGATTCGTAGAATTTAATTTTGTCGGTATATGTTTACTACTGGGTCTGAGGTGTCGGTAGAAATTTGAGCGTTAGGTGATTTTGGAGTGGCGGTAAATAAACTCTAAATACCGGAGTCCGTAAGAAACCCGCGTTAGGGGCCTCTAACGCTGGTTTTCACGGCTAACGCCAAACTCCAAATCTAGGCCATAATTCGCTAAAGCGAATCATGTTCGCTTGACACTTGTTAAAGCTAGCTAAAAATGTCAAAGAGCCACCACATAATCTCAAATGTCCATTATAGATCCAGATGATCCTGCAGCTTTTAAACCTATATATATATATATATATATATATATAGAGAGAGAGAGAGAGAGAGAGAGAGAGAGAGAGAGAGAGAGGTATAGAGCAGCAAATTAGATATTACCAGCACCAAAATAAAATGTGTATAAGTATAGTATTTCTTAAAATAAGTTGCAAGCCGTTTACATAGAAATGCAAGTTTATATAATATAAACCAATTACATACTGTAAATAACAATATAATTATACATAGCCGATATCTAAATGTATTTTATATTATTGGTCAGTATACATTCCTTTCCATATTTATCTTTGAATATAAAAGGCATTTATTTGTTATTACTTATTTATCTAGAAATGTTTTACATAAAAGTAGTTGTATTACATCCCAATACAAGTTTACCTAATATAGAAAAATAAAAAATATTATTATATTATTAAAAAAGGGAAAGATTCTTCTCCTGCATTGCACCACCTCCCTTTATGTTACCTCGTATAACACAAAATCCTGAGGATCGCATTCTGTACCCACTCTGTCTGTGCTTTGAAATGGGACAATATACAATTGTTGAGTTTTACTTGGCAAATATTATATAAAATGATACCATGGCTGGAAGGAGGGTTCCCGTAGGCGGAGCTAGCAGACACGCTGCGGGAGCCGGCGCTTCTTGATCCAATGGAGCGTGATACACCGACCGCTATGCCCAGGCCCTTGACTGGAGCTGCATGATCCAGTCTGGACAACGTAAACACGATAACAGCGGTGGACACTGGCATGGGAAACCCCATTACGGCGCAAAGCCGGTTTGCCGCTGTTGTGGCTTGGAACCCCCAGCCTAACCAGTACAAGCCTTGCTGGAACTGCAAGGAACTATAAGAGTGGAGATGTGGAGGATATGGGAGCTTGCGGCCCAGGACACCAAAGTGCACAACGGGGAGTGCATGTAAGCGGCGTTATAGGGAAGACCATCCTTTGACAGCCAAGAGCAGGGGAGTTACTTCTACATAGAAGAGGAAGTCGTAATCCCTGAACCTGGCATTGAACCCCTGACTCAAACCAGCGGAAGCCCTCCATCCAGACAGTGGCTAGGAAAGGTGGATAGTTCTAAGCCAAACACAAGTACTTGGAGTAATAAATATACACAATTGCAATATTGGGTCAATAACTGCATGGTATGTACAGCTTATGGGCTACTGAGGCTGTTTCAGATTACTATTATTGAGTAAGGGGAAGGATAAATAGTGCCTGTGTGCATCAAATAACTTGGAAATAACCTGGGTGTAGAGGCAGTGGCACTATTAAGCATTATAAATACAGCCAAGAAGGATGCTAAATATGTTAACTTTATAAGGGGGTTAAAAGATCTGCCTAACTAGGCTTGTGGCACCCCAGTATTGGATTTTTTCCCATCTCTGTATCCTAAGTAGCCCTGGAAGCAAATTAAACCATGGTTAGACTTTTTGGTGACTTACCCTGAAACTCGCAGTATTGATAAATATGGATTAGGATAGCCTTGGTGACTCTATAGTCCCAATTTTATTAAAGACAGGAGGCGAGTATTTTGCTTTACTTTATTTACTTTCTAAACTCCAGCAGTAATACAAGTACAGAAAAAAGTAACATAGTATATCTGAACAACCAATCAGATCACAGTACACAGTAATAAAGTCAGGCTCTGGACAATCCACTTCCTCTTTCTTTACTGGTCCGGACCGAACCAATCCTCAGGAACTGCAGAACAGAACAAGACCAACAGAACCGGAACATATGATTCCTTAACAAATAACTCCCAGGAGGATTTCCTGAACTTAAAATCAGATCATTTACACTAGAATAAAACAAATAATGCATAAAAGTAACACAAAATAACTTCTTTTTTTTTTTTTAACTTAAATACATAGGAATGGAGAAAATATTGATTTACCCAAGGGGGGAGGCAAAATGCTTGCCTCCTGTCTTCAATAAAATTGGGACTATAGAGTCACCAAGGTTATCATAATCCAGATTTTATGACAAGACAGGAGGCTCCTATTTTGCGTTTTTAAAGCTTAACCATCTAACAGTGACAAAGCAGCTTGAGAAATAGGTTTAATTTTTTTTTTCAAAATATAAAGTCAGAACCCTTCCTAAAGGCACAAGAGGCAGCCGCCCCTCTAACTGAGTGAGCTCCAAAGGAGAATGGAATGTGAGCTAGGGACATGACCCAGCGTAACCATCTAGCGATATTAGGAACCAATATGGGACGAAATGGCTAAACATAAGAGATCAGCAAAGGGCCTCTTCCTGATCTACATAAGGGAGCCGTACGAGAACAGTATTCTTTAAGGCATCTTGCTACGCAATAGAAGAGGTTCCGAATCCAAATAAGGATAAGATAGAGAAGACTAGAAGGTTTTAGTATGTCTATTAATATGAAACTGTAGACCTGAAGGAGATAGTGAGAAACTGTCCACATCTAGAGCCTGAACATTGGAGGCTCGTCTAAAGGAGAGAAGGCAGAGCAGGGAAGCCAATTTAGCTGACAATTGTTTCATGGATAACAAAAAGTTTTCCGGCCAAGATTGAAATAGGGACAGAAGTTTTGAGACTTCCCAAAGTGATTTATAATGAGATTGAGGCGGATACTTCTCAGGAGACGAGAGATGAGAGGGTCCTTACCTACAGGTAAACCATTAATCTGTAGGTGAGCCGCTGAGATGGCCGAACAAAAAAGAATAACTGTGCAATAGGCTTTTCCTTGTTCATATAGATGAAGGAAGAAGTTTGCTATAATCACCGGAGGTGCTGATAAGGGATCAGTGCATTCTGCCAAGCACCAATGAACCCAGATTGACCAGGTGGCTAGATAGGACCGTCGAGTTCCTGGGGCCCAGGAATCTCGGAGGAGACCTTGAGCTGTGTCCAAAAGGCCTGAGGGGTCCCAGGAACCCCTGAAACCTCCCAAACTAGGAGATTGAGGGATTTGTCTAGAATTAGTGGGTGATAGTTTTCTTCCGTGTTCCTCAGGAGGTTCGGAAAGGGAGATATCAGTAGCGGGTAATGACAAGATAGCTCTAATAGGGCTGGAAACCAGGCTTGAGCTGGCCAGAGGGGAATGACTATCATGATAGAGATCTATAGTCTGCAAATGAGGGCTAGAACTCTGGAGATCATGGAGAATGGGGGAAAGGCATAAGCCCCGTGAGGGGGCCACTTCTGGAGAAAGGCATCTGTGGCTAGAGCTCCCGGGTCTGGTAACCAGCTGAAATATGTTGGGAGCTGCTGGTTGGTGCGGGACGCAAACAGGTCTATTGACAAAGGTCCCCTGAGAGTTTGTATTTTGAGAAAAATCTGTCTGTCCAGTTTCCATTCGCTGGCATCTCTCCAGTATCTGGAAAACCAGTCCCCTACGATGTTGGACTGTCCTGGAAGATATTCAGCAACTACTGATATATTGTTCTCAAAGCAAAATTGGTCATATTGCCGAGTTAAATTCACTAGGGTCAGTGACCTGGTGCCTCCAAGTTTGTTGATATACTGGACAGCTGAAATGCTATCCATCCAGAGGAGGACACAACAGTTGGTTAATGAATCCTTGAAGGATTGAATGGCAAAGAAACCTGCTATGAGTTGATATGGAGTGACGACTCCTCCGGTGTCCATTTGACCCTGTGGCCTGGATGTCGGAGGATGTGCCCCTAACCAATCAGGCTGGCATCGGATTCTATAATAAAGTCCGTTGAGGACCCGAAAATGGCCCTGCCATTCCAGGCTTCTATGTTGTGAAGTCACCAGGATATTTCCTGTTTGACCTCTGGAGAGAGTGTCACTGGTTGAGCAAAGAAAGGGTCTTTGTGTAGGTAAGAGTGTTTCAACCTCAGCATAGCCCTGTAATTAGTGATGTCGTGAACTTAAAATTTTCCGTTTGCGAACGGCGAACGCGAACGTCCGCAAAAGTTTGCGAACGGGTGAACCGGGCGAACCTCCATAGACTTCAATAGGCAGGTGAACTTTAAAACCCACAGGGACTCTTTCTGGCCACAATAGTGATGGAAAAGTTGTTTCAAGGGGACTAACACCTGGACTGTGGCATGCCGGAGGGGGATCCATGTCAAAACTCCCATGGAAAATTACATAGTTGATGTAGAGTCAGTTTTTAAGCCATAAAGGGCATAAATCACCTAACATTCCTAAATTGTTTGGAATAACGTGCTTTAAAACATCAGGTATGATGTTGTATCGATCAGGTAGTGTAAGGGTTACGCCCGCTTCACAGTGACAGACCAAACTCCCCGTTTAAAGGGACAGTCTACACCAGAATTTTTATTGTTTTAAAAGATAGATAATCCCTTTATTACCCATTTCCCAGTTTTGCATAACTAACACATTTATAATAATATACTTTTAAACTCTGTGATTATCTTGTATCTAAGCATCTGCAAACTGCCCCTTTTTTCAGATCTTTTGACAGACTTGCAGTCTAGCCAATCAGTGCCTGCTCTCAGATAACTTCTCGTGCACGAGCACAGTGTTATCTATATGAAATACGTGAACTAACACCCTCTAGTGGTGAAAAACTGTTAAAATGCAATCTGAAAGAGGTGAGCTTCAAGGTCTAAGAAATTAGCATATGAACCTCCTAAGTTAAGCTTTCAACTAAGAATACCAAGAGAACAAAACAAAATTGGTGATAAAAGTAAATTGGAAAATTGTTTAAAATTACATGCTCTATCTGAATCATAAAAGTTTATTTTGGCCTAGACTGTCCCTTTAACACACCGCAAACAACCGCAAACAGTCCATTTGCACAACCGCAAACTCCCCATTTGCACAAGGTTGGATACCAAGCTAGCCATGTCCCATTCCTTGTCCTCACTGATGTCATTGAAGGTCTCTTCCTCCACCCAGCCCCGTACAACACCAAGGGTCTCGAAAGGTGACAACAAGCCCCCTGGGACGCCTGCTGTGTTTGGTCTTCCACCTCCTCAAATTCACCTTCCTCATCTGACTCCTCTTCTTCAGACTCCTTTCTCTGCGTTGCCTCTCTCTGCGTTATTATAAGGTGTGTTAAGTAGTACTATTCCTATCAGTTTAATCCCTGTTCCGTCCCCTATCAGGGGACGTGTATATGGCATGGATTTTAGGAACTGGGAGATGGAAAAAGATGCTTGGTCGGTCCCCCTATTTCAAATTTGGGGCACTGCGCGTGCAATCTAATGTGCCACCAGATAGGAGTGGTGTGTTAAGTAGTCCTATTCCTATCAGTTTAAGCCCTGTTATGGGCCTTTTTTATTGGTTTGTTTTTTGAAGCCACAGTGCTGCACCAGAGGCCAGAAAAATTAGGCATGTACACATGCCTGAAAAATAAGGTATTGTTGCAGCCGCTGCTGTAGCAGCGGCCAGAAAAATTGATGTTTGCTTCCCAGGCAGAAAGTGCCCTAAAACATTGCGGCTTGAACTCTAGTTGGTGGCGGATAAGTCACGCAAGTCATTCGGCATTCGAAGATAAAATACAGCACCGTGTGGACCATTTTTAGCCCAAGGCAGCTCATCTCATCAGGCCTTTTTTACTCTAATGTATCGCCCAATGTCAGTCCCTTCGGGATCCATCCCTCATTCATCTTAATAAAGGTGAGGTAATCTAGACTTTTTTGACCTAGGCGACTTCTCTTCTCAGTGACAATACCTCCTGCTGCACTGACGGTCCTTTCTGACAGGAAACTTGAAGCGGGGCAGGCCAGAAGTTCTATCGCAAATTGGGATAGCTCAGGCCACAGGTCATGCCTGCACACCCAGTAGTCAAGGGGTTCATCGCTCCTCAGAGTATCGAGATCTGCAGTTAAGGCGAGGTAGTCTGCTACCGGTCGAGTCGTTCTCTGAGGGTGGACCCCGAAGGGCTGTGGCGATGCATAGGAGATAAAAAAGCTCTGCATGTCCTCCATCAACAACACGTCTGTAAAGCGTCCTGTCCATGCCGGCGTGGTCGTGGGAGTCGTAGGATTACTTTCACCTCATCCCCTGTTAGATTCCAGTTGTGCTGTGACATCACCCTTATACGCTGTGTAAAGCATACTTTTTAATTTATTTTGGAACTGCTGCATCCTTTCCGAATTGTGGTAATTCGATAACATTTCAGGCACTTTATACTTATACCGGGGGTCTAGTAGCGTGGACACCCAGTACAGGTTGTTCTCCTTCAGCTTTTTATACGAGGGTCCCTCAACATGCACGACAGCATGAAAGACCCCATTTGCACAAGGTTGGATGCCGAGCTACTCATGTCCCATTCCTCGTCCTCAGTGATCTCACTGAAGGTATCTTCTTCCCCCCAGCCACGTACAACACCACGGGTACCAGATAGGTGACAACGAGCACCCTGGGATGCCTGTTGTGGTTGGTCTTCCTCCTCCTCCTCCTCCTCAAAGCCACATTCCTCCTCTGACTCCTCTTCCTCACAATCCTCTTCCAGCGTTGCCGCTGGTCTAGCAAGCGATGCTGATAAGGCTGTTTCTGGTGGTGATGGTGACCACAACTCTTCCTCTTCACGCTCATCTACGGCCTGATCCAGCACTCTTCGCAGGCACGCTCCAGGAAGAAAACAAATGGTATGATGTCGCTGATGGTGCCTTCGGTGCGACTGACTAGGTTTGTCACCTCCTCAAAAGGGCGCATGACCCTACAGGCATTGCGCATGAGCGCCCAGTAAAAAAATTCCCAGCTCCGCAGAGGCTGTCCTAGCACCCCGGTCATACAAATACTCATTAATGGCTTTTTCTTGTTGGAGCAGATGGTCGAACATTAGGAGTGTTGAATTCCACAAATCAAGCGCCTCACTGGCATGTTGTTTCGCAGCTGGATATCGGAAAAGTGCGCCATGGCCATGTAGGAATGCCTCAAATGGCCACACACCTTCCTGGCCTGCTTCAGGACATCCTGTAAGCCTGGGTACTTATGCACAAAGCGTTGTACAATCAGATTACACACATGTGCCATGCCCGGCACATGTGTCAACTTGCCCAATTTCAATGCCGCCACCAAATTACTTCTGTTGTCAGAAACCACTTTGCTGATCTCCAGTTGGTGCGGAGTCAGCCACTGATCCACCTGTGCGTTCAGGGCGGACAGGAGTGCTGGTCCTGGTGTGACTCTCTGCTTTCAGGCAAGTCAACCCCAAGACGGCGTGACACTGCCGTATCCGGGATGTGGAATAGTACCTGCGGAGCTGGGGGGTGCCGTTGATGTGGAGCAAGACACAGCAGCAGAAGAGGACTCAGCCGAGGAGGTTATGGAAGAGGATGGAGTAGGAGGAGTATAGGAGGTGGCAGCAGGCCTGCCTGCAAGTCGTGGTGGTGTCACCAACTCCTCCTCTGCAGAGCCACGCATTCCATGCTTGGCAGCTGTCAGCAGGTTTACCCAATGCGCAGTGTAGGTGATATACCTGCCCTGACCATGCTTTGCAGTCCAGCTATCAGTGGTCATATGGACCCTTGCCCCAACACTGTGTGCCAGACATGCCATTACTTCCTTTCGCACAATCGAGTACAGGTTGGGGATTGCCTTTTGTGCAAAGAAATTTCGTCCGGGTACCTTCCACTGCAGTGTCTCAATAGCTACAATTTTTTTGAACGCCTCAGACTCCACCAGCTTGTATGGTAAAAGCTGGCAGGCTAACAGTTCAGACAAGCCAGCAGTCAGACGCCAGGCAAGGGGGTGACTTTGTGACATTGGCTTCTTACGCTCAAACATGTCCTTGACAGACACCTGACTGTGGGCAGATGAGCAGGAACTGCTCCGGAAGAGATGGTTGAGAGGGGGCAAGAAGGACAGCAGTGGTTGACGTGGCTGAAAATGCTGGACCAGGAGGAGGATGGCGGCTTTGAGTTTGTGTGCTGCTTTTACTCATGTGTTGATCCCATAGGCGTTTGTGATGTGCGATCATGTGCCTTCGCAAAGCAGTTGTACCTAGGTGGGTGTTGGACTTCCCACAACTCAGTTTCTTTTGGCACAGGTTGCAAATGGCATCACTGTTGTCAGAGGCAGACACACACAAAAAATGCCACACTGCTGAGCTCTGCGATGACGGCATTCTGGTGGTGGCAACAGCATGCATTGGTTGGCGTGCTGTCTGGCTGACCCCGAGTGCCGATGCATGCTGTAAACTGTGCCACTAGCTCCTTGCGACGACCTCCACCTGCTTCCAACTCGTCTCCTCCTCCTCTCTGTCTCCCCATCTGAACTTTCCCCCTGTTCTTCTTCTCTTCTAGCGGGCACCCACGTGACATCCACGGACGCATCGTCATCATCAACCGCTTCACTTGTATCTGACAAATCAACAAAGGAAGCAGCAGCGGGTACAACATCATCATCATCACACCGTACGTCCATGTCTGTAATGCTGCCTGACTGAGACATATCACTGTTATCTACATCCTCTGTCAATGATGGTTGCGCATCACTCATTTCTTCCAACTGATGTGTAAAAAACTCCTCTGACAGATCAAGTGAAGCGGCTGTGGTGCTAGTGTTGGTGGTGGTGGCAGGCGGGCGAGTGGTAACTTGAGAGGTGCCCGAAGATAAGCTGGAGGAGGATGGTGCATCAAGGTTCGGAGCGGAAGCTATAGAAGATTGGGTGTCCTGTGTTATAAAGTCAACTATGTCCTCCTCAGAACTTTTCGAGTTCATGGGACGTGGCCTCTGAACACTGGGCATTCTTCTAGTGCCAAAGGGAATCACAGCACCACGACCACGACGGCACCTGTGGGGTGACCTGCCTCTGCCTGTCATTTTTTTTTAAACGTACACTTACACTACTATTAAACAAGATATGAGTGGTGCCACTGGGCAAGTGGGCCCAGTATAAGCTGTGAGCCTGACACAAAAAAGCAGACTGATGTTTCACGGTCCAAAAAGTTTTTTTTGTTTTTAAATGTACACTTACACTACTATTAAACAAGATATGAGTGGTGGCACTGGGCAAGGGGGCACAGTATACGCTGTGAGCCTGACACAAAAAAGCAGACTGATGTTTCACAGTCCAAAAAGTTTTTATTTTTTTAAATGTACACTTACACTACTATTAAACAAGATATGAGTGGTGGCACTGGGCAAGTGGGCCCAGTATAAGCTGTGAGCCTGAAACAAAAAAGCAGACTGATGTTTCACAGTCCAAAAAGTTTTTTTATTTTTAAATGTACACTTACACTACTATTAAACAAGATATGAGTGGTGGCACTGGGCAAGTGGGCCCAGTATAAGCTGTGAGCCTAAAACAAAAAAGCAGACTAATGTTTCACAGTCCAAAAAGTTTTTTGTTTTTTTTAAATGTACACTTACACTACTATTAAACAAGATATGAGTGGTGGCACTGGGCAAGTGGGCACAGCATACGCTGTGAGCCTGACACAAAAAAGCAGACTGATGTTTCACAGTCCAAAAAGTTTTTTGTTTTTAAATTTACACTACTGTTACACCAGATATGAGTGGTGGCATTGGGCAAGTGGGCACAGTATACGCTGTGAGCCTGGCACACACGCTGGCAGGCAGGCAACTGCAATTAGATTACACAAGCAGACTGATGTTTCACAGTCAAAAAAGTTTTTTTTTTTTAATTTACACTACTGTTACACCAGATATGAGTGCTGGCACTGGGCAAGTGGGCCTGGCACACACGCTGGCAGGCAGGCAACTGCAATTAGATTACACAAGCAGACTGATGTATCACAGTCAAAAAAGTTTTTTGTTTTTTTTAATTTACACTACTGTTACACCAGATATGAGTGGGGGAACTGGGCAAGTGGGCCTGGCACACACGCTGGCAGGCAGGCAGGCGACTGCAATTAGATTACACTAGCAGACTGATGTTTCACAGTCAAAAAAGTTTTTTTTTTAAATTTACACTACTGTTACACCAGATATGAGTGGTGTGGAACTGGGAAAGTGGGTCTGGCACACATGCTGGCAGGCAGGCGACTGCAATTAGATTACACTAGCAGACTGATGTTTCACAGTCAAAAAGTTTTTTTTTTTTAATTTACACTACTGTTACACCAGATATGACTGAGGGCACTGGGCAAGTGGGCACAGTATACGCTGTGAGCCTGGCACACACGCTGGCAGGCAGGCAACTGCAATTAGATTACACTAGCAGACTGATGTTTCACAGTCAAAAAAGTTTTTTTTTTTTAAATTTACACTACTGTTACACCAGATATGAGTGGGGGCACTGGGCAAGTGGGCCTGGTACACACGCAGGCAGGCAACTGCAATTAGATTACACTAGCAGACTGATTTTTCACAGTCAAATTTTTTTATTTTTTTTTAAATTTACACTACTGTTACACGGGATATGAGTGGTGGCACTGGGCAAGTGGGCCTTGCACACACGCTGGCAGGCAGGCAGGCGACTGCAATTAGATTACACTAGCAGACTGATGTTTCACAGTCAAAAAAGTTTTTTTTTTAAATTTACACTACTGTTACACCAGATATGAGTGGTATGGCACTGGGCAAGTGGGTCTGGCACACACGCTGGCAGGCAGGCAACTGCAATTAGATTACACTAGCAAACTGATGTTTCACAGTCAAAAAAGTTTTTTTTAAATTTACACTACTGTTACACCAGATATGAGTGGTGGCACTGGGCAAGTGGGCCTGGCACACATGCTGGCAGGCAGGCAACTGCAATTAGATTACACTAGCAGACTGATGTTTCACAGTCAAAAAAGTTTTGTTTTTTTAATTTACACTACTGTTACACCAGATATGAGTGGGGGCACTGGGCAAGTGGGCACAGTATACGCTGTGAGCCTGGCACACACGCTGGCAGGCAGGCAACTGCAATTAGATTACACTAGTAGACTGATGTTTCACAGTCAAAAAATTTTTTTTTTTTTTAAATTTACACTACTGTTACACCAGATATGAGTGGTATGGCACTGGGCAAGTGGGTCTGGCACACACGCTGGCAGGCAGGCAACTGCAATTAGATTACACTAGCAAACTGATGTTTCACAGTCAAAAAAGATTTTTTTAAAATTTACACTACTGTTACACCAGATATGAGTAGTGGCACTGGGCAAGTGGGCCTGGTACACACGCTGGCAGGCAGGCAACTGCAATTAGGTTACACAAGCAGACTGATGTTTCACAGTCAAAAAAGTTAGTTTTTTAAAAATTTACACTACTGTTACACCAGATATGAGTGGTGGCACTGGGCAAGTGGGCCTGGCACACATGTTGGCAGGCAGGCAACTGCAATTAGATTACACTAGCAGACTGATGTTTCACAGTCAAAAAAGTTTTTTTTTTTTTAAATTTACACTACTGTTACACCAGATATGAGTGGTGTGGCACTGGGAAAGTGGGTCTGGCACACACACTGGCAGGCAGGCAACTGCAATTAGATTACACTAGCAGACTGATGTTTCACAGTCAAAAAAGTTTTTTTTTTTTAAATTTACACTACTGTTACACCAGATATGAGTGGTATGGCACTGGGCAATTGGGTCTGGCACACACGCTGGAAGGCAGGCAACTGCAATTAGATTACACTAGCAGACTGATGTTCCTAGTCAAAAAAATTTTTTTTTTTAATTTACACTACTGTTACACCAAATATGAGTGGTGGCAATGGGCAAGTGGGCACAGTATACGCTGTGAGCCTGGCACACACGCTGGCAGGCAGGCAACTGCAATTAGATTACACTAGCAGACTGATGTTTCACAGTCAAAAAAGTTAGTTTTTTAAAAATTTACACTACTGTTACACCAGATATGAGTGGTGGCACTGGGCAAGTGGGCCTGGCACACATGTTGGCAGGCAGGCAACTGCAATTAGATTACACTAGCAGACTGATGTTTCACAGTCAAAAAAGTTTTTTTTTTTTTAAATTTACACTACTGTTACACCAGATATGAGTGGTGTGGCACTGGGAAAGTGGGTCTGGCACACACACTGGCAGGCAGGCAACTGCAATTAGATTACACTAGCAGACTGATGTTTCACAGTCAAAAAAGTTTTTTTTTTTTAAATTTACACTACTGTTACACCAGATATGAGTGGTATGGCACTGGGCAATTGGGTCTGGCACACACGCTGGAAGGCAGGCAACTGCAATTAGATTACACTAGCAGACTGATGTTCCTAGTCAAAAAATTTTTTTTTTTAATTTACACTACTGTTACACCAAATATGAGTGGTGGCAATGGGCAAGTGGGCACAGTATACGCTGTGAGCCTGGCACACACGCTGGCAGGCAGGCAACTGCAATTAGATTACACTAGCAGACTGATGTTTCACAGTCAAAAAAGTTTGGTTTTTTTTTAAATTTACACTACTGTTACACCAGATATGAGTGGTGGCACTGGGCAAGTGGCTTGGCAGGCAGGCATCTGCAATTAGATTACACAGGAAAATAAATAAAAACTGATGTTCTAGCCCTAAAAAGGGCTTTTTGGGGTGCTGTGCTTACAGCAGAGATCAGATGAGTCCTTCAGGACTGTAGTGGACACTGAATACTCTAGCCTAGCTATCAATTTCCCTATTAAATCACCAGCAGCTACACTGTCCCTCCTCTCATTGACAATGCAGCTGCCAAATGAATCTAAAATGGCTGCTGTTCAGGAGCTGGGAGGGTCTGGGATGGAGGGTCTGCTGCTGATTGGCTGGAATGTGTCTGAAGACTGTGAGATACAGGGTGAAAGTTTACTCAATGATGACGAATAGGGGGCGGATCGAACATCGCATATGTTCACCCGCAGCGGCGAACGCGAACATGCTATGTTTGCCGGGAACTATTCGCCGGCGAACTATTCGCGACATCACTACCTGTAATATAAGGGACCCGGGAAGATTGCTTGAATGGAGGAGGACAAAAGTCCTAAGTTCCTTGCAAGTTGTAATTGTAAAAGAGGTTTCCTCAGAGCTGATCTGAGTTCCTTCCAAATAGTTATCAGTTTGGCTTGTGGTAGAGCCAAGGTAGCTGTTCTGAATTCACTGTGAAACCTAGAAACTCTAGACTTTGGGCAGGGGAGAGGAGAGATTTGCCGTGATTGATCACAAAACCCAGGTGTTGTAAGAGGTTTGTTGCGAACTCCAAATGTTTGAGTAGCAAGTTCTTGTCTCATGCTAAAATGAGGATGTTGTCTAGATATAGGATGAGCCTGATGCCCCTGCTCTGAAGAAAGGCTTCAACCGGTCTCATAATCTTGGTGAAACACCAAGGAGCTGAACTGAGGCTGAAAGGGAGGCATGTGAATTGCCAAAGCTCCCCATTCCATAGGAACTGAAGATAATGGCGGAATGCGGGATGCATAGGCACTGTTAAGTATGCGTCCTTTAAGTCTAGACGAACCATTCAATCCTGCCCTTGCAGGATGTCCCTTAGAAGAGGTATGCCCTCCATTTTGAAATGGTGGTAGACTAGAAATAGGTTTAATGCTCTCCAATTGATGATGGGGCGAAAGCCTCTGTCCTTCTTTTTGACTAGGAACATATTGCTGAGGAAACCTTGTGATGAAGCTTACACTATAGCTCCTTTTTGAAGAAGTTGTTGTATTTCTATGTTTATAAGTTCCTGCATAGAATGAGGAAACGGGATTGGGTTGGGCGGAAGGGGTTGCGACGGGAGTTGGAAGAATTCTATGTAGAATCCTAATACTGTTTGCAAAACACATTGGTCTGAGGTTATAGTCCTCCACGTTGTGAAATAGTGAATAAGCCTGCCCGCTATCTCTATTGGGGAAGCATGTAGGAATAAAGGACTCACCTTCGTTAGTGGTAACTGGAGGGTTTTGTGGATGACCTCTGGCTCGGATGGTCCAACCTCTGGTAGGGAACAAGGGTCTGATTTGCGGGGCATATTGTTGGCGAAAGGAGCCTCTAAATGCTGCTCGGCTGGGCGAACGACCTCTGAATCGACCAGCCCTGGCAAAAAAAAACTGTTATAGAGCACTCTGCATACATTGGACTGAGCCCTGTCCAAGGAGGTAAAGGTAGAGACGAATCTATTCAAATCTCATATAAAAGATTCCCCGAAAAGTATGCCTTTGGCTGAGGAACCCCCTTCTGTTTTAGCCACGTCAGCAAGTTTGGGGTCCAGCCTGGAATGTGCTGCCCTACGTCTCTCAAGAGTGCCACATTTGTGTTGCCTAATAGACAAATTGTTTGTTGGGCCCATTCTCTGAGCTGCTGGGGGTCTAGGGGTTGTGAAGTTACCATCGCCTGGTCAGCGAGCTGTAAAATTTGTGTGATGGGGCCCACCATGTCCAGTAATTTATCTTGGGCCACCCTAAGTGATTTATCTAGGCCCCTTCTAGGGTCTCTCCCACCCCTGGTAAGGAAGGTCACCATGGTGGAATCAAATTCAGGGGTGGAAAAATCCCTATCTGGGCGGACAGGTCGTGGGCCCTTATTCCTCGAGGGGTTAGGTAGGGGCTTTCTTAGCCATGCTTGTAAAAATTGCATGATATGTGGTGAAGGAGACCATTTAGTTGATTGTAGATGTCTTATTTGGTCAGGGTCAAACATGGGATGACCAATGGGTCTATAATTGTTTGTGCTGGGTAGTTATTACTGTCGTCATGGGGACAGGGGATTTCGTGTGACCCTTCAGGCCATTCTTCCTCTTATTCATGTTCTGATAGGTACCCGTCAGGGTAGTATGTAGGAGGTTTAGAGGTATTATTATTATCATTGTCTTCCCTTATTGTTACCCCAGGGGTAGGGGTTATGGCAGGCTTATTTCTTTTTGTAAGGCAGGGTTCGCCTTGGTGTTTGGATTTTTAAGTATGCTTTTTAGAGGTCTCTGGGGATTCAGAGGGGTTTTGTGTTGAGGCTGGAGGCTCAAGGGTCTCCTGTACAATATTTTTCACCAGAGATGAAATGTCTGCCAGAGCAGAGGATACTGCTTGTGATACAGATGTATTAACCATCGACTGTATATCAACAGAGGTTTGTTCATCATCATCAGACATGATATCTGATTATTATATATTAAGGGAATAAAATATATTGGGATATATATAAATAAATAAATCTATATAGTAAATGTATTATGCCTTCTGCGGAGCTCAGAGAGTACCGCCGAATTACAGAAATTAACTTCTGTAAATATTTATATAAAAGGATACGTTTTGTTTGTGTTTCTTTTAGTATATCTCACAGGGATTGCGCTCTTGTGAAGTGCTGATATCTGTAACTGCAGATAACACTTAAATCTATGTTGCATCGCACCGTATGAAACATTGTTCATATATATATATAAATATATTGCCCAAATATTATGTGTTATAATAAGGATTATCCGTTAGGTTAACGTTAATCGTTGGTGGTATAGGGGAAAATAGGATCCAAGATGTCCGCGGTGACGTGGTGTGACGTCGCGTGCGTTACGTAAGATAGATTTTGTACAGAATCCTCTACCAAGATGGCCGCCAGGGAACCGCAAGGTGGTAAAAAGGCAGGGTTATAACACAATATATTTAACAATTATCCTTTAAACTGAACCCCAATAAAATATGCATATTCTAGAAACCATAAAATTAATATAAATTCCTGAATTATTTTTATTAGTTGATATCTATAAACATATTGAAATATATTTGTAGGAATCAGAATATGAATCAATACTATACACGTTTGAATTATTAAAATATGCTATACTCTTTACAAAGCAACCCAAGTTGTAACTTTTAACTAGCCTTATTAACAATAGAATTTCATTCAGTTAACACAATGAGATTCCAAGTTATTTAGCTGCTAACATTCAAGCAATACAATTTTAACAGTCTTAGTTAAACAATAGGACAATATATATATATATATATATATATATATATATACACTCTAATTGAAACACCAGAAGTTTTATATATATATATATATATATATTCTATATTTTGCACAGATAAATTATTTGGCATACAAAAGATAAACTTAACCCTATACAGGACTATGAATATAAGCTAGAATACACACTGCTCTCTCAAATATAAGCCAATATTATTGCGAGATGTTTATCCCAATCTTATTAGAAGCTATGTAAGTATATTTGACAGACAGAAGCATATACAAATATGCCATGAAAGAGTGGACTTAAGTGGTTGGATGTGCACCGATACTTTTTGTTGTAATTGTTTTGGTCACTTCGGTAGCACTCCCACAATATGTGTGCTAAGATCAAACAGTCCTTTTGTGGTGTGCTTAACCAAAAAAACCCTTTGTTGTATATTTGAATAGGGAACTGACCAAATCCCTCCCCTTTGGTTAATGCACGCCACCCAGCTCAGGTGTGTTCCAGATAAATTGTGATATACTTAATAAGCTAGAAAGCTTCACACTGTGTAGACATGACTTGCTGCAGTGTGGAAACTGATTAGTATAGGAGCAGTCTAATATGGGACACCTTGTAAGTGGTGACTGGCTTAGCAGAATATGATCATATTGTGTGACTAAGATCCCTATTTTATTTAAATTTAAACAGGCAATTTTTTGCAGCATTGTCTTGGATTGGCCCTTTGAAACTGAACATGGATTGGTTCATCTGGGAAGTATCTGTTAATAGCCAAGTTTTAACCATTTCTAGACAGTAAAAGAAAATATTTCTTTAAAATATGTAATAAATGCCATAATTTCTTTACATTAATAAATTACATGTTCAAATGTATTGGGCTAGGTCACAATATTTCTTCTGATTATTTTCATATGAAATATAGTATGTTTTTAACATTATATTATATCAAAACAATTATACTGCTAATTTCCAAAATTATAGCATTTAAAATCCATTTTAAAATAGCATTCAGTATCCTGACATTGCATTGCATTTCAACAGGAATATAATATATTTCATATTTCTAACAAATCCTGAATGCATGAATCTTGTCTATGGTTCATATTCATAGGACATCTTGTCATTATATGTCTGGAAAATAGAGAGACACAGAGGTTATTATTCCACACAGACCAATACTTCATATCTGTATATCCCTCTTTGAGAGGATAAAATACCCAGGATATCATTTAAAATATCAATTAGATATGTATTTCTTAGATGCCTGGAATGAAAGAGACAATTGCCAGAATGCTCATTTTAAAATCCTAAAACATTCTATGCTTCCAAAATATATATATACATACACACATTCATTTCTATGCAGTGTTTAAAATTATACAAAATCCAGCAAATTATAGATTGTTATATAGTTATTTAAACTTTCAGGCTGTATAAAAAATGTTTTGAATTCAAGTAGTTACACTATAACGTGTATTTGCTGGTCAAATTTTTACTGCTTCAATACACAGGCAGGAACTAATTAACAAGTCTATGCTAATCACTATGTAGTCATAATTTAACTTGTTTATCTGATCTTAGGCCCAGAATGTTGTCTCCATCACAGTAGGATGTGTTTGACCATCGGTCCTTGTTTGCTAATTTGGTTTTTACCCCCTACAAGGCTGTGGGCTTTAAAAAATATGTTATCTTTTAATTAGGATAAACATGTCTTCACCCAGCCAAAACCATTTGACAGGGGGGGGTGTGATTTATAGTGAAATAGCCTTGTTGTAAATAGCCTCATATTTAATTAATGCTGTGGTTTCACCAACTATATATACAGTATATATATATATATATATATATATATATATATATATATATATATATATATATATATATATATATATAATTTTCATTTATAATATTCATATACCCTGACAATGCAACCTACATTTAGTAAGGAATAAACGTTCCACTAATTCACCAAAGATTATAAAATATATACATATATACAACAAATAAACAGAAAAGTCCGATATACAAATGACACAGAAAAATGTTTAGGAAACATATAGATAAAGTAAAAAATTTAGAAAAGATCTTTAGTTAGGTTAAGAAAAATAATAAGTAGAAAAGGGACCCACTCTCAATGAATGAGTGGTGAGAAAAATAGATAAGATATCTTAGAGAAGATAAATGCAATGCTGTAGAAAATCAATTCTGAAACAACTGTACATCACCTTGCTGCTGGAGCAGTAAAGAAAGAGGAAGTGGATTGTCCAGAGCCAGGCTTTATTACGGTGTGCTGTGATCTGATTGGTTGCTCAGATATACTATGTTACTTTTTCTGTACTTGTATTACTGCTGGAGTTTAGAAGGTAAAGAAAGTAAAGCAAAATAGGAGCCTCCTGTCTTGTCATAAAATCTCTTGACAAGGGGACTTAAAGTCGAAAAATGTACCACCTGCAAATACATGTCAGTTAAATACTGGCCCAGTATATAAAATCCTTGCATTCAAGTGGCATCTACTTTTGCAATGCTAGAGGTGTAGTGCTGGCAATTTGACAGTTGAGAACTTTAATATTTGCAGATGAGAGCATGTATTGAGGGGGGCAGATACCCCTACAACCGATTGAAAACCGGACAAATATTGCTATGTTATATGCTTGTACAGGTTATTGCAGAAGTGTATTGTTTACCTTGGAAAATTGGGTAATAATATTTCCTATTTTGAGCAGTATTTTGTGCTGTATTAAGTGCTGAAATTTATAGAAATTTTCGCACATTGATCATAAATAGGCAGTAAAATAACACATATTCCTATGCAAGTGCCTCTTCTACCAATAAGTATTCTAACTATGTCTCTTGATCTGGAAACAAACAACCTAGAGGGTATATCTTTACTGAAGCAATATAAAAAATATGTGTGCTAACTTTGAAAAGATTTACAGGTCTAAAATTGGTAAAAAAAAAAAAAGGTTAAGTACACCGAACCTGCATATACCTGTATATTAAGGACTATGGGGCCAATTTATGAATGTCTGTCCGACATGATGCGCTGTAGCGTATCATATCCGGCAGACATCGCTGAATGCCGACAGCATACACTGTCGGCATTTAACATTGCACAAGCAGTTCACCAGAACTGCTTGTGCAATGCCGCACCCTGCAGATTCATGGCCAATCGGCCGCTAGAAGGGGGTGTCAATCAACCCAATCGTATAGTTTTGGGCGGATTGCAGAACGCAGCCTCAAAGGCAGTGGACCAGTTATAGAGCAGCGGTCTTAAGATTGCTGCTTCATAACTGCTGTTTCCGGCGAGCCTGAAGGTTCGCACGGAAACAGGGGCATCAAGCTCGAATGGAGCTTGAAATTTTAGCCCCTATATCTATTAAAAATGTTCTTGGAGGGGCGGAGCCTGGACAAGCAGGGAAATGGCCACACATTGAATAGGCTCCGTAGCCGACTTTCTCCCTAAGGGGTTATGACTAAAGGTTCCCGGCAGTAAATGTAGCCATTAGGTCATCCTAATTACCGCTGAGCAATTTTGGACTGCGGCTGTTTGGCTCCGACGAAAGAAGGGGAAGTTATTGCCCCAGATCAGACCACGCTGCACACACGTGGCATTCACAGGGGCGCCGGTCTCACTCACCCCCCAATGTGTCTAGCCAGCAGTAGACAAAGCTTATCGGGTGAGCGGAGGACACACAGAAGCCTTACCTAAGGAGTCAGCGTGGAACTCTATACCGGAGCGCATCTGAGGCAACGCAGCCCATAACTTAATGTGAACGTCAGGCACAGGGGTGAGACTTTCATTTTCTATATTCCTGTGGGCTAATAGATAAAACCAAGTACCTACCTGGATACGGGGTTGAGAGCTGTGCTCCGGTGGGTCACCTTCTTACATATATTGCAAGAGATCTACAGAAGTTTACAGAGGGCTGTAAGGGCAGCCTTGCATATTTAATAAGCCTGTTGCGCACTTTATTTGTAAAAGCGGCCTGCATCTGTTGTCAGCAGTTATTGCAGCTTGACTCACATAGTTCAACCCTTGCGTTGCCACTATTACCAAGAGACTTCTGTATCACACATAGATTGCTCTGGGATGCCCTGTAAGAGAGCAACTAAAATGGAGAGGCCATTAAAATCCACGACCCTTAACCAATATCTTAACCCCTTAATGACCGGACCATTTTTCAATTTTCTTACCCTTAATGACAATGGCTATTTTTACATTTCTGCAGTGTTTGTGTTTAGCTGTAATTTTCCTCTTACTCATTTACTGTACCCACACATATTATATACCGTTTTTCTCGCCATTAAATGGACTTTCTAAAGATACCATTATTTTCATCATATCTTATAATTTACTATAAAGAAAAATATAAAATATGAGGAAAAAATTAAAAAAAAACACACTTTTTCGAACTTTGACCCCCAAAATCTGTTACACATCTACAACCACCAAAATACACCCATTCTAAATAGTTTCTAAATTTTGTCCCGAGTTTAGAAATACCCAATGTTTACATGTTCTTTGCTTTTTTTGCAAGTTATAGGGCCATAAATACAAGTAGCACTTTGCTATTTCCAAACCACTTTTTTTCAAAATTAGCGCTAGTTACATTGGAACACTGATATCTTTCAGGAATCCCAAAATATACCTTGACATGCATATATTTATATTTAGAAGACATCCCAAAGCATTGATCTAGGCCCATTTTGGTATATTTCATGCCACCATTTCACCGCCAAATACGATCAAATAAAAAAAAAACTAAAATTATTCACAATTTTAGGTTTCTCACTGAAATTATTTACAAACAGCTTGTGCAATTATGGCACAAATGGTTGTAAATGCTTCTCTGGGATCCCCTTTGTTCAGAAATAGCAGACATATATGGCTTTGGTGTTGCTTTTTGTTAATAATAAGGCCGTTAAATACTGCTGCGCACCACACTTGTAATATGCCCAGCAGTTAAGGGGTTAATTAGGTAGCTTGTAGGGTTAATTTTTAGCTTTAGTGTAGAGATCAGCCTCCCACCTGACACATCCCACCTCCTGACCCCCCCCCCTGACCCCCCTCAAACAGCTCTCTTCCCTCCCCCACCTCACAATTGTCACCGCCATCTTAAGTACTGGCAGAAAGTCTGCCAGTACTGAAATAAAAATATTTTTTATTTTTTTATTTTATTTTTTCATACAGTCTGCAGTGATGGATCCCCCCTTACCCCACAACCTCCCTGATCCCCCCCATACATATCTCTAACCCTCCCCCTCTATCTATTTTCCGCCATCTTGGGTACTGGCAGCTGTCTGCCAGTACCCAATTTGCCCCCCAAAATATTTTTTTTTTAGTTTTTTTATATGAAGTATTTATTTTCTGTAGTGTAGCTGGCCCCTCTAAATAATATACATCCCTCCCCCTCCCAGATCCCTTACTAAAGAAAGGAGATCCCCTGCATCTACATTGATGCTTTTTTTTTTTTTAAAGTTGCAAGCATATTTTTTGAGGATGTGCAGCAATCTACTAAACAATTGCATAACCATGAAGAAACCATTAAGTTTCTAACGGATAAAGTCGAAGATCTCGACAACCGCAACAGAAGAAATAACTAAAGGATCAGGGCGATCCTAGAATCCATAATACCAACTGCCTTGCAGGGCTGCCTGCAGGACCTGTTTCACTCAATTAAAGGAACACCAACAGCACCAGAGATGATCCGGGAGAGAGCTCACAGGGCCCTGAGGCCAAAACCAACAGCTCAGGCTCCACCACGGGACGTTATAGTCTGCTTCTTGAATTTTCTGGACAAAGAAGAAGTCCTAAAGAACGCAAGAGCGAAATCTCCTATCACCCATGCCGGTGTCAACATCCAGATATTTTCAGACATCAGCCCTACCACCCTTCAAAAGCGCTGTGAATTAAGATATATCACTGACACGCTTAGGTCTGCAGGGATCCAATATCGCTGGGGGTTCCCAGTGAGTATAATTACCACAAAAAATGGGGTACCCATAATATATCGCTACCCTGATGCCCTTCACAATTTAAATGAAAAGTTGGGCCTAAAAATCACCTTTCCAGACATGGAGTCAGTCAACAGGAGATCCGCTCCTGTAATCCAATCTGATAGCAACAAGCTTATTGATTCCACGCCAAGATGAGGTATCGTATAACACCCATTAAACTGTATAATCACTATTTACCACCCTTGGGGATTACGCCTAAGCTTTCATCTTATGAGGTACCAGAGAGATATGAGACTAGATTGTTCTAATTAGAGACTGGCCGAAGAGACTAATAGAACATAAATGGCATATTGAGAGACTAGGTATTGTCCTATATGCATCAAAAGAAATTGCAGTGACCTATATGTGCTATGTGTTGGGAGATAACTAAATTAAAGTAATATTTCTGTACAAGGATTGCTCCTGATATGATTATATCTATGTTGATGGTCTAGATTTGAGTTAAGCGCTTAGTTACCGGCCTAGACACAGTTGGGGGGAAAGCCCTTTTATTTTATTTTTTTTGTGGCTGAAGTGCTGCTCTTGGTTCACTGGTTATTGTGTTATGTCAAAACTTAAATTTTTGAAAATGCATGTTAACATTTCTCATTATATTTCTCCTACCACGTATGTGTGCATATGGCTTGTCCAAACATTTATGCTGGAGCCTTCCGGCTATTTTCTGACTCATAGGCCAATTATACCCTTATGGGAAGGGGGACATAGCCTTACATAATCTGGGTCTCCACATAATATTCTTTGTCTATAACATAGTTATATAGCTCAATTCTAAAACCGACACAGAATCTAGGAGATTATATCATGTGTCTGGCAGACACACAAGTAGACCTCACTGCTGCCCCATGCTTAGGAACACACCTTACATTACAGGACATTGCAGTAACCAAGACATGGTAAATGTTGGGAAAATATTGCCCTTGGCTCACTGGTTATTGTGTTATATTAACAGTTAATCTCTGAAAATGTATGTTAACATTTCTCATTGTATTTTTTTTTAATCTTGTTTGTATGCAAATGGTTTGTGCAAATGAATATGCTGGTGCCTACTGGCTATTTTCTGATGCAAAAGCCAATTATACTCGTGTGGGAGGTGGGACACAGCCCCTACATAATCTGGGTCTCCACATGATATACTTTGCACACATTTTCTTTAGCTGATAGGTTACAAACTTCTTCTCATCTACTGCAACCTTTCACACTCATTACCTACACCTGTCCTACTCTATCTCTAGCTTTTCTTCTTTCTCGTCTCCTCGCTTTTGATCTTTTCTCACCTCCTAATTTCCCTTTCCCCTCCCTCCCCCTTTTTTTCCCCCTCTCTCCCGATCTGCCTAATTTCTTCTCCACTCATGGCTTGTAAAACACTCACATTTATAACAATAAACGCTAAGGGCTTGAACAGCCCCGCTAAACGCAGTATGGTAGTAAAGGATCTTGGTAGAATAGGAGGGGACATTGTCCTTATCCAGGAATCTCATTTCAAAAAAGGGCATGATCCAAAATGGCACTATAGGGATTACCCTCTTGCCTTCTTTGCATCAGGACTAAACAAAAAAAATGAAGGAATTTTATTTAAACACTCAATCCCATTCCACCTCATTCAAGTAGTCAAGGATCCAGAGGGTAGGTTCATTATGGTACATGGATTACTATATGGACAGCCTATTACAATTGTTAACGCATATTTCCCTAATAAAGCCCAAAAATCCTTTATGAGAAATCTCTCAAATCATATTCTAGATCATAAAAAAAGCCCACTCATTGTGGGTGGAGATTTTAATATCCCTATGGATCCCAGACTAGACACATCGGGGGGCACCTCAACCATACCCAAAAGAGATCTTAAGGTTATTAATCATCTTCTCAGAGATTTGGCCATCCATGACGTCTGGTGATTGATAAATCCAACCAGAAGAGACTACACTTTCTTCCCCCATCCCCATAAAGTTTACTCTCGCTTGGATTACTTTTTCGTAGACCCTGTGATTCTGTCCACAATTAAAACATCTAAAATATTACCGATTACCTGGTCAGACCATGCACCAGTATTGTGCACCTTGGAGTGGCCAGAGACTCCTCTCGTCCCATTCCAATGGCGACTAGATGATCATCTGCTAGATGACGCTCTGGTCAAAGTAGACTTAGAGAAAACCATCACAGAATACTTTCACATTAACACTATAACAGAGACCTCAGAAATGATGAGATGGGAGGCACACAAATGCGTAGTCAGAGGCATATTAATTAAACACAAGGCTAGGATACGCAAACTACACAAAGAAAAATATAATGATCTACTGCAAACACTTACAGATGCAGAAAAAGCACATAAACAGCACCCAGAAGACACAGCCCTTACAGACTCACTAACTCAAGCACGCGCAACCGTGAGAGATTTTCTAAATCTAGATCAGCAGAAGCAGACCTTAGCACTCAAGCAGTACTATTATACAGATGGGAATAAATCTGGTTGCTTACTAGCCCGATCACTCCGGCGTAAGCGTTTGAAATCCTATATACCTACAATGAAAGATAAAGAGGGTAACACTAAGACAGACAGCTTTGTCATTGGGGCAACATTCAGAAAATACTATGAAACGCACTATAACATTAAACAATCAACTGACGTTACTAATTTGAATCAGGGTCCGCAGGATCTCCCTGACCCGTCCAATTACACTACCAGATTAAATCTCCCTCGTTTAGACCCTGCAGACTCAGCATACTTGACCACCCGATCTCATGTGAGGAGGTCTCAAGGGCTATTAAAAATACTTTGTTGGGAAAGAGCCCGGGCCCAGATGGCTTCGGAAGCAAATATTACAAACTGTTCTCGGCCAGTTTGACTCCCAACCTCACACAATTATTTAATATTATTGACGAAGTAGGCGGCTTCTCTAAACAAATGTTAGAAGCGTACATTACAGTTTTACCTAAACCGGGTAAATCTCCCACGAGACCGGAAAACTTTAGACCAATATCCTTACTCAACGTGGACGTGAAATTATACGCAAAAATCCTTTCAGATAGACTTAACAAGATTTTGACCAAATTGGTAGCCCCAGATCAGGTTGGGTTTGTAACGGGAAGGGAGGCGAAAGATAACACGCTTCGAATACTCCAACTAATATCTCATACCTGTAACGTTCAAACCCCAATTATATTGGTCTCCACAGACACTGAGTAGGCCTTTGATAGGGTCAGTTGGGGCTTTCTCGGCTCTGTCTTAAAACAGATGAATATTAGTGACACTTTTATCTTAAAGATTTTTGCGTTGTACACTAACCCTACCGCTAGAGTGAGAGTAAATAATATCCTGTCTGAACCATTCTGTATCACTAATGGCATGAGACAGGGATGTCCCTTGTCCCCAATCCTGTTTGCTCTATTGGTGGAAGCACGGGCACATAAGATTAGGGAAAATCCCCTGATATCTGGCATCAAGATAAATAATTCAGAGCATAAACTAGCTCTATACGCAGACGACATCCTGTGCATGTTGTCCAATCTTGAGAACTCACTACCAGCACTACTAGACGAATTTGAAGAATACGGTAGGTTTTCCTATTTTCACTTAAACGCATCTAAGTCAGAAATACTAAACATTACCGCATCTAAAGAAACATTACTCAGAATAAAAGCCTCCAGCCCCCTGGTCATTCAACCTCATAAAATGAAGTATCTAGGTATCTATTTAACAGCAGACCCCAAAGACTTGTTTCTAACCAACTACAAACCCCTACTAGAACAAATAACAGCTGATCTCTCTAGCTGGAGCAATAAACACATCTCATGGCTGGGCAGAGTTCAAGTTATTAAGATGAATATCTTACCCCAAATATTGTACATATTACAGACACTACCTATCCCATTACCTAGACACTACATCACAAACCTTCAGAACATCATAGGGCAATACATTTGGCAAAAAATTAGGCCACGCATCCCAAAGGGCACTATGTTCCTCGCTAGACTTAGGGGGGGATTGGGGGTACCGAACATTGAATTATACAGACAAGCAACATTGCTGCAGCATCTAGTAGAGTGGTGCTACAATTCCGCTGACAAAAGATGGATCCAACTGGATAGGGAGCTCTTAAGCTATGAGAACATGGGCACTTGGGCTTGGATCTCTCCAAAGTCGAGGCCTGCTGAGATCTCTCGTTACCCACTATGGCAGGAACTGTTCACAACTTGGGATAAAATCCTCAAAACGTCTACTCATCTCTCCACAATGACCTCTCCTATGACTCCGTACAGATGCAACCCTGACATATCGACTGTGGGTTTTCTCTCACTAAAAGGTCCCTACCCACAAGCACAGGAGTTATAAAAAAACTTAATAGTGGGAAATAGACTTATACGGAGGGAGGACTTCGCTGGCAGTGACGGGGGTTCTCCCCGCCCATGGTTTGCCTATACTCAATTGGCACATATTATACAGACACATAAAAAAAGAGATGACTTTAGCCGTCCTCTGACTAGATTCGAAACCCTATGTTCACAACAAAACCAGCCTAGACACAGAGTAGACAGACAGGGTTATGGAGCAGCGGTCTTTAGACCGCTGCTTCATAACTTGTGTTTCTGACGAGTCTGAAGACTCGCCAGAAACACGGGCCCACAAGCTCTGTACGGAGCTTGATAAATGGGCCCCAGAGTGTCAACCAACAGGGAAGTGAAGCAGGCGATATGATTATTTCCTCCAATTATACACTAACTCTAAGGTAGATAATCACAACAAAGAGGAATTTGGGAAAAGATAGATACTACAAGACTTGCTAAAGATGATGTCTGGTCACTAAACCAATCCATAACGGAAGATGAGGTAGTTAAAACAATATTCCAGATAAAATCAAATAAAGCCCCAGGACCAGACTTTTTACCTAGAGAATTAAGTCCCACTCTTACTAACCTATATAATACCTATTACACCAAAGGCGAAATGCATTCTAAATACTTTTCTGAATCATCTATTACACTAATTGCAAAAAAAAAATAGAGACCTATAGGACCCAGCCTCTTATAAACCTATATCATTATTAAATAATGACTATAAAATATTAACTACCATTATAGGGAATAGACTTAAAAAAGTTATACATAAGATAATACACCCAGATCAAGCAGGTTTTATGATGGGGCACAACCCTCCTAGAAATATTCGTAACATTTTTACTATACTAGATCATTGTTGGAACCAATTAGATAATTGCACAATACACAATAAATCAGACATAGCAGTTCTTGCAGTAGACGCCGAAAATGTGTTTGATTCTATAACATGGGATCATCTATTTACAGTTCTTGACAATTTTGGTTTACGAGGTAATATAAATTCTTTTATCAAATTGATTTATAGGAATCCTACTTCTAATATAATTATAAGCAATGAATTAACACCTAACATTCAGTTAAAGAAAGGAACAAGGCAAGGATGCCCACTATCACCTCTCCTTTTCAACCTTTCAATAGAATCGCTAGCAATAAGATTGAGACAGGAACTGCCAGGTATAAATATACAGCAACACAAAATAGTTCTATCACTATTTGCAGAAGATCTACTGATATATCTTACCAATATGGCACATCTGAAATTATGTGATTAACGGAAACGGGAATCGACCAAGGAGAATGCCCATTCAGAAGTGTGGAACATATTAAATATTTGGGAATATATATCAGTAAAATCCAAGACAATGGTACACCAAAAATCTTACGGTATGTTAAGATAAGTGTGCAACAGATTGCAAGAGATGGACATCTCTACCTATTACTATCTCAGCAAGAATAATGTTAATAAAGACTATTATCTTCCCACAAATGCTGTACTTGTTACAAAATATTCCTTTAATAATAAAACATAAAGATAACAACATATTTAATAAGATGTGTGCACGGTTTGTATGGCAAGGGAAAAGAATAAGATGTTCAAAGAAACTTTATGCCTACCAGTTAGAACAGGTGGTTTGGCACTTCCAAACCTAAATATATAAAACCTTGCAGCATTAGCTAAATATGCCATAGACTGGATTATAGAAGGCAACTATGTGACCTATTGGCAACTAGAAATGGATATATGTGTCCCCTTTTCACTAAAAGCTCTAGAGACCAAAAGTATACCAAAATAAAATAACTCAACTCACAGTGATTAATAATGTGATAATTGCATGGCATAGACTCTGTAAAAGAATAGAAGTGCAACCATGTGTATCTCGATTTCTGCCAATCTTTGGAAACCCTAACTTTACACCAGGATGTACGGGGGATATTTAAAAAATGGCAAAATAGGTGCCTCTCTAATGTCTTACAATTGTATGATGTAATGATAGGCTATATGAAATCATTTGAAGCATTAAGTAGAGAATTCCAGCTATCTAAAACAGAATTGTATGCATACCTCCAGATAAGACATTTTTTTAATGAATTGAAGGATAAGTATGGTACCAACTGTCAGATAGGTGAATTAGAAAAAGTCATTGGGATATTTCAACAAAGGAAATATGCAATCTCCACAATATATAATACTTATATGGCACATAAGTCTGATGAACACTTACAGGCAGTACATACTAAATGGTTGAGAACAATTAATATGCTTAAAGATACAGAAATTTTATCTAGCCTACAAAGTATTGTAAAAGTAACAAATATAATCTCATGGAGAGAATCACATTTTAAAATAATAAACCAACTTTACATTACACCCAGAAAATTAGCATAGTGGGATAGAAAGGATAATATAATTTGTTATAAATGTGGTGCGAGATATGCGGATCTGGAACACTGTTTCTGGTTATGTTTTGGCAAAAAATTAATTATTGGTTGAGTAATATGTTGAATCAGGAATATCAAATTAATAGTAAATATGTCTTTTTTTTATACTGTCATTCAGACCCAAGAATCAACATAAAGTTAATCAATACCGCAATTCTTCAGAGCCGTATGTTGATTCTATCTAAATGGAAATCTTCCCAAGCACCTAGTATAGCGCAATTTACTTCAGAGATGATAAACCAAATTATAGTGAAGCAATATAATATAGTACCTGATTCTGAAAAACAATTGAAATTCTTTTTTCATAAATGGCTAAAGGTAATAGAGGTGCAGTCGATAAATGTTCAACTCAATTAATAAAATCCAAGCTAGTAATACAGTGGATTTTTAATAAGAAACTGCCGACCTCTTGAAGGCCTATATTGTAAACGCTTTTTCTTTTTCGGGTTGCCCCTCTCCTCCCCCCCCCCCCACCTCCCGGCACAACTCAAAGGGTCATGTACCCTTTTTTTTTTGTTTTCTGCTTTCTCTTTCCTTGTCTTGTTATGTTACTTTTCTGGTTCTTTTGGGAAAGTATAAAGTGGTATATACCCTGACGAAGTACTGTCCCAGGTTAAAAAGCTTTTGATGACTAAATTGGAATGTTGATATACACTAAGTAATATTCAAGTATAAGGGTAAATTATGTATAACAGAAAATGTCCGAGAAGAATCATATGATAAGAATATGACTATGTAAAGCACACCAAGAGTTATGTTAAATGTGAATGCCTATACCCTAGAGCAGAGCTTTCCAAACTTTTCATGTTGGTGACACACCTTTTAGACCTACATCATTTCGCGACACGTTAATTAATTCACTTGTACTAGCAAAAAGGAGGTTAAACTAACTTGTTTTAAAATATACGGACACATACATAAATTATATAATAATAATATGTATTTACAAGTAACAGTAAGTATGTGCAAGAATTAAAAAAAAGTTTAATAACACCAATAGCTACTTACTATTTTAATGGGATTTATGAGGTTGATGGGATGAACACAATTTTTGAATATTTGGTAAAGATACTCGCATTTCATCATCAAGCATTTTTAAGCTTCCACTTCCTATCCATATATCAAGAGCAGGAGCAGCAATGCACTACTGGGAGCTAGCTGCAAAAAAAAACCCCTCTGACTTCAGCTCAGCGTTTAAGCTGCCGCCCTCAGAGCTCCGTGAGCCCTACTGACTACTGCCTGCGCTGCAAACACACTGCTGTCCCACTCACTGACTACACATGCAGTCACAAGCCAATTAAGGAGACTACACGTGCAGTCAGGAGCCAATGTGCCGCCAAAGCCGCCAATGTTTCAGTTCCCACTGAGCTGCACCAATTGGTTAAGATGATCTATGACCCACTAGGTATCAATCATGTGTCAACCACGTGATATGCATAGCAGGCAGGCGGAAAGTCAGAAACCTAAAAAAAATTTTTTTACAAAAATAAAATTTAAAAAAAATTGTGCTGAAGCAGGGACACACCTACACACTGCTGCCGACACACTAGTGTGTCCCGACACACAGTTTGGAAAGCACTGCCCTAGAGTAACAAGACCTGTGATACAGGAGATAAATAAGAAGGTTTTCTTCTCTTTTGTTTATTTTATGATGCTTTCCTCTGGGCTGTTAATATGTCTTGTTTATGTCATGTTTGTGTAATTTTACACATCAATTTAATATATAAACATAGTCAATTACTGTATTTCTGTTTATTTATTTTAAAACAATAAAAAGAAATTTAAAAAAACAAACAAAAAAAAAAAGATACCATGTTCTGAAGAAGGCTTCAACTTCCTTTTCAGAAAATATTGCTACCTCATAATGTTCTGATATGCATGTATGTTATTAAGGAATTCAGAGAAGTTGGGACTCTTCTTAGACCTCCAGGAGGAGAAGATCGTATTTCTTGCACACATTAATAAAAAGTTAATAAAAGCAACATTTTCTGACGTGCCAGTAGGTCCTATGACGAACGTGAACTCCTCCCTCTGGAAGTCACTTTCCCGCTTAAGAATCTTAGAGAGTCAGTACATCACTTTACCCCAGAAGCTTCTCAATTTCGCACAGTTCCAGATAAAATGCATTATGTTGGCTAGGGGAAAATTACATCTGGAACACCCAGCATATTGGGCTTTATTCCAGTTCCCTAAATCTTTAGGAGTTATATACACCCTATTAAGTAATTTTAAATGTGATTCACGCCAAGATAGCTGAGGTGTTGCAATCCATGCTCTACTAATGCTTTTTGAAATTAATGCAGCATTTACCAAAGGGATTTCTTCCCCATTTTTCAACTAAACTGGTCAAATTAGATTCCTCTTCTTTTTGGAGCATAATATTATACCATCCTGAAATTGCAAACTTGCCATTTTTAAAGGCATTGATCCTAGTATATAGGCCCTTCCAGTTTTTGAGGAAAAGCTCAGAGTTTATTGGACTAAGGAAGTACCTCAATTAAAAAAAACTAATTGATCCCTGTTATTAATATTAAATTTCTCCTTTAAGTGAGCAAAGGGATGGGCAACATTCCTATCTACATCTAGGCATTGCAAGAAATATTCTAGACCTTTGACTCCGTCTCTTAGAGATTTCTGAATCGCAACCTGGTGAAAACATGGGATTATTCTAAATAGGGCGAAATTTAGACTAGTGAAAGTCTGCGCTAAGGACCGTGCATAATCGATGCCAGACTATTATGAGGTTTTTAAAAGTCCCCATTTTTTTCAATACCAGAGGCCATTCTTTGAAATCAGTATGTACGAGTGCTTTCAGTGAGTAGCGTCTGAAAAAAATCACATTCAATATTCTTTACACAGAAGTGGGAGCTAATCTAATAACCAGTCCGGGACAATTTTCATTAAACTAACCATATTATATTTTTGTATAGAAGGAAAGTTGAATCCAGCATATCCCTTCAGCGAATGCTTGGGTTTTATTTTCACCTACAAAAAAGTTTTAAAGGCTGTGTTTAATTGTTTCACATTACGAGATTTTAGAAAAAGTCGAATATTTTGCATAACATATAGCAATTTGGGGAACCCTATCATTTTAATTAAAGGGACACTAAACCCAAAATTGTTCTTTTATTATTCAGATAGAGAATACACTTTTGAACAACATTCCAATCTTGATAAAGGCCTATAGGGCTGAAACGCGTTGATTTGCTCTTTTATCTGACTCCTGCATTCAATATACAAACCGGTTACAGTAGGTGTGGTGCATTAAGCCGCTTGCCATACTTTAAGTGGAATATATATGCTTAATTTTCCCACCCATGATCTGTATACCGTTTGTATCTAAAAGGCATTTGGTCTGTTCAGCTACTTAAATATCTGGGACCTAACCGAAGTTACAAGGTGTTCCAGCTCCTCACCTCCACACCGGAACCGGTAGCAGGACCCGTAGGTACAGCTACTAAGGAGACGAAAGCTGCCAGCAAATACCACGGTCCCAGGACCTACCCGCTCCCCTTCGCTATCACCGACATTCGAGGACGCCGAACTGTGCTTCACAAGTGATATCATTCACTAGGTCTGAAAGTCTTCAACAAACGTGCTTTACCTGAATTACTGCATGACCTCTCAAACTGGAGCGCTAATTTATTTAGCACAAAGACACAGGACTTTTTGCAAACGAAGAACAGATACATCCACTATATCAAAGACGGTAATTCTGTAACCATCTTACTAGATAAGAACTTTCTCTCAATACGGCAATTATTGTCTGTTACATTTTTTGCAACAAGTTTAAATAAGCTACATTAAAGGGCCACAAGAATTATAACAGAAAGTAATCCTTTAAGTAAACAAGATATTAACTAGTCCGTGTACATTAAAACGGATTGTCAGCTCAATTCTAAGTGTATCATCTGCCAATATCTATTTGTATTTTATTGTAACACTCTGTTATATCTAGTGCCGGCACTAAAGTACATATATTTTTTATTATAACTACATTTTTTACTTTTATTAAATTGATTTTATTGTTAATTTTTTATATCCTCATTCTTTATTCTAATTATACTTACACTTATACATATTATTATTATTCTCTGTCCCTCATTTAATAATACTATATTAAGGATTTATGAGTTTTATCACACCGGATAGTTGATCTATCCATGTTACACCACATAGCTAGTTGTAGATACAACTTTTTAGCTCATTAGCATTGTCTATACTAGTTCTACATTTACATCGCTCTAAACTTTCAGTAGCGCTACTCATCCCCCCCATTTTTTTCCTTGCAACATTTCTTTGGCAATTTGGAGATTTGCCAATGTTTTCTGGGTTAGCATTATAGAGCCAGAGAGTTTCAGCATCTTTTACAAAACCCCTTTTCTTTCATGTAATTAGCAAGAGTCCATGAGCTAGTGACGTATGGGATATACATTCCTACCAGGAGGGGCAAAGTTTCCCAAACCTCAAAATGCCTATAAATACACCCCTCACCACACCCACAAATCAGTTTTACAAACTTTGCCTCCTATGGAGGTGCGGTGGTGAAGTAAGTTTGTGCTAGATTCTACGTTGATATGCGCTCCGCAGCAGGTTGGAGCCCGGTTTTCCTCTCAGCGTGCAGTGAAGGTCTATTTCATAGGTTCTCTGTTATCGGTCGTAGAGATTCATCTCTTACCTCCCTTTTCAGATCGACGATATACTCTTATATATACCATTTCCTCTACTGATTCTCGTTTCAGTACTGGTTTGGATTTCTACTACATGTAGATGAGTGTCCTGGGGTAAGTAAGTCTTATTTTCTGTGACACTCTAAGCTATGGTTGGGCACTTTTTATATAAAGTTCTAAATATATGTATTCAAACATTTATTTGCCTTGACTCAGGATGTTCAACGTTCCTTATTTCAGACAGTCAGTTTCATATTTGGGATAATGCATATGAATAATTCATTTTTTTCTTACCTTAAAAATTTGACTTTCCCTGTGGGCTGAAAATGCTTAATTTTATTGCGTCATTCTTGGCGCGGACTTTTTTGGTGCAAAAATTATTTTCTGTTTCCGGCGTCATACGTGTCGCCGGAAGTTGCGTCATTTTTGACGTTCTTTTGCGCCAAAAGTGTCGGCGTTCCGGATGTGGCGTCATTTTTGGCGCCAAAAGCATTTAGGCGCCAAATAATGTGGGCGTCTTTTTTGGCGCTAAAAAAATATGGGCGTCACTATTGTCTCCACATTATTTAAGTCTCATTATTTTTGTGCTTCTGGTTGCTAGAAGCTTATTCACTGGCATTTATTTCCCATTCCTGAAACTGTCATTTAAGGAATTTGATCAATTTTGCTTTATATGTTGTTTTTTCTGTTACATATTGCAAGATGTCCCACGTTGAAGCTGAGTCAGAAGATACTTCTGGAAAATCGCTGCCGGGTGCTGGAGCTACCAAAGCTAAGTGTATCTGCTGTAAACTCTTGGTATCTGTGCCTCCAGCTGTTGTTTGTACTGTTTGTCATCACAAACTTGTTAATGCAGATAATATTTCCTTTAGTACTGTTACATTACCTGTTGCTGTTCCGTCAACATCTAATATTCAGAGTGTTCCTGATAACATAAGAGATTTTGTTTCTAAATCCATTAAGAAGGCTATGTCTGTTATTCCTCCTTCTAGTAAACGTAAAAAGTCTTTTAAAACTTCTCATTTTTCAGATGAATTTTTAAATGAACATCATCATTCTGATACTGATATTGGTTCTTCTGATTCAGAGGATTCTGTCTCAGAGGTTGATGCTGATAAATCTTCATATTTATTTAAAATGGAATTTATTCGTTCTTTACTTAAAGAAGTCCTAATTGCATTAGAAATTGAGGATTCTAGTCCTCTTGATACTAAATCTAAACGTTTAGATAAGGTTTTTAAATCTCCTGTAGTTATTCCAGAAGTATTTCCTGTCCCTGGTGCTATTTCTGAAGTAATTTCCAGGGAATGGAATAATTTGGGTAATTCTTTTACTCCTTCTAAACGTTTTAAGCAATTGTATCCTGTGCCATCTGACAGATTAGAATTTTGGGACAAAATCCCTAAGGTTGATGGGGCTGTCTCTACTCTTGCTAAGCGTACTACTATTCCTACGGCAGATGGTACTTCCTTTAAGGATCCTTTAGATAGGAAAATTGAATCCTTTCTAAGAAAAGCTTACTTGTGTTCAGGTAATCTTCTTAGACCTGCTATATCTTTAGCGGATGTTGCTGCAGCTTCAACTTTTTGGTTAGAAGTTTTAGCGCAACAAGTAACAGATCATGATTCTCATAGCATTATTATTCTTCTACAACATGCTAATAATTTTATTTGTGATGCCATCTTTGATATCATTAGAGTTGATGTCAGGTATATGTCTCTAGCTATCTTAGCTAAAAGAGCTTTATGGCTTAAAACTTGGAATGCTGATATGTCTTCTAAGTCTACTCTTCTTTCCCTTTCTTTCCAGGGTAATACATTATTTGGTTCTCAGTTGGATTCTATTATCTCAACTGTTACTGGAGGGAAAGGAACTTTTTTACCACAGGATAAAAAATCTAAAGGTAAATTTAGGTCTAATAATCGTTTTCGTTCCTTTCGTCACAACAAGGAACAAAAGCCTGATCCTTCATCCTCAGGAGCGGTATCAGTTTGGAAACCATCTGCAGTCTGTAATAAATCCAAGCCTTTTAGAAAACCAAAGCCAGCTCCCAAGTCCACATGAAGGTGCGGCCCTCATTCCAGCTCAGCTGGTAGGGGGCAGACTATGTTTTTTCAAAGAAATTTGGTTCAATTCCGTTCACAATCTCTGGATTCAGAACATTGTTTCAGAAGGGTACAGAATTGGCTTCAAGATAAGGCCTCCTGCAAAGAGATTTTTTCTTTCCCGTGTCCCAGTAAACCTAGCGAAGGCTCAAGCATTTCTGAAATGTGTTTCAGATCTAGAGTTGGCTGGAGAAATTATGCCAGTTCCAGTTCTGGAACAGGGGCTGGGGTTTTATTCAAATCTCTTCATTGTACCAAAGAAGGAGAATTCCTTCAGACCAGTTCTGGATCTAAAAATATTGAATCGTTATGTAAGGATACCAACATTCAAGATGGTAACTATAAGGACTATCCTGCCTTTTGTTCAGCAAGAGCATTATATGTCCACAATAGATTTACAGGATGCATATCTGCATATTCCGATTCATCCAGATCACTTTCAGTTTCTGAGATTCTCTTTCCTAGACAAGCATTACCAGTTTGTGGCTCTACCGTTTGGCCTAGCTACAGCTCCAAGAATTTTTACAAAGGTTCTCGGTGCCCTTCTGTCTGTAATCAGAGAACAGGGTATTGTGGTATTTCCTTATTTGGACGATATCTTGGTACTTGCTCAGTCTTCACATTTAGCAGAATCTCATACAAATCGACTTGTGTTGTTTCTTCAAGATCATGGTTGGAGGATCAATTTACCAAAAAGTTCATTGATTCCTCAGACAAGGGTAACCTTTTTAGGTTTCCAGATAGATTCAGTGTCCATGACTCTGTCACTAACGGACAAGAGACGTCTAAAATTGATATCAGCTTGTCGAAACCTTCAGTCACGATCATTCCCTTCGGTAGCTTTATACATGGAAATTCTAGGTCTTATGACTGCAGCATCGGACGCGATCCCCTTTGCTCGTTTCCACATGCGACCTCTTCAGCTCTGTATGCTGAACCAGTGGTGCAGGGATTACACAAAGATATCTCAATTAATATCTTTAACACCGATTGTACGACACTCTCTGATGTGGTGGACAGATCACCATCGTTTAGTTCAGGGGGCTTCTTTTGTTCTTCCGACCTGGACTGTAATTTCAACAGATGCAAGTCTGACAGGTTGGGGAGCTGTTTGGGGGTCTCTGACAGCACAAGGGGTTTGGGAATCTCAGGAGGTGAGATTACCGATCAATATTTTGGAACTCCGTGCAATTTTCAGAGCTCTTCAGTCATGGCCTCTTCTAAAGAGAGAATCGTTCATTTGTTTTCAGACAGACAATGTCACAGCTGTGGCATACATCAATCATCAAGGAGGGACTCACAGTCCTCTGGCTATGAAGGAAGTATCTCGAATTCTGGTATGGGCGGAATCCAGCTCCTGTCTAGTTTCTGCGGTTCATATCCCAGGTATAGACAATTGGGAAGCGGATTATCTCAGCCGCCAGACGTTACATCCGGACGAATGGTCTCTTCACCCAGAGGTTTTTCTTCAGATTGTTCAAATGTGGGGACTTCCAGAAATAGATCTGATGGCCTCTCATCTAAACAAGAAACTTCCCAGGTATCTGTCCAGATCCAGGGATCCTCAAGCGGAAGCAGTGGATGCATTGTCACTTCCTTGGAAGTATCATCCTGCCTATATCTTTCCGCCTCTAGTTCTTCTTCCAAGAGTAATCTCCAAGATTCTGAAGGAATGCTCGTTTGTTCTGCTGGTAGCTCCAGCATGGCCTCACAGGTTTTGGTATGCGGATCTTGTCCGGATGGCCTCTTGCCAACCATGGACTCTTCCATTAAGACCAGACCTTTTGTCGCAAGGTCCTTTTTTCCATCAGGATCTCAAATCCTTAAATTTAAAGGTATGGAGATTGAACGCTTGATTCTTAGTCAAAGAGGTTTCTCTGACTCTGTGATTAATACTATGTTACAGGCTCGTAAATCTGTATCTAGGGAGATATATTATAGAGTCTGGAAGACTTATATTTCTTGGTGTCTTTCTCATCATTTTTCCTGGCATTCTTTTAGAATTCCGAGAATTTTACAGTTTCTTCAGGATGGTTTGGATAAAGGTTTGTCTGCAAGTTCCTTGAAAGGACAAATCTCTGCTCTTTCTATTCTTTTTCACAGAAAGATTGCTAATCTTCCTGATATTCATTGTTTTGTTCAAGCTTTGGTTCGTATAAAACCTGTCATTAAGTCAATTTCTCCTCCTTGGAGTTTGAATTTGGTTCTGGGGGCTCTTCAAGCTCCTCCGTTTGAACCTATGCATTCATTGGACATCAAATTACTTTCTTGGAAAGTTTTGTTCCTTTTGGCCATCTCTTCTGCCAGACGAGTTTCTGAATTATCTGCTCTTTCTTGTGAGTCTCCTTTTCTGATTTTTCATCAGGATAAGGCGGTGTTGTGAACTTCTTTTAAATTTTTACCTAAGGTTGTGAATTCTAACAACATTAGTAGAGAAAGTGTGGTTCCTTCATTGTGTCCAAATCCTAAGAATTCTAAGGAGAGATCATTGCATTCTTTGGATGTAGTTAGAGCTTTGAAATATTATGTTGAAGCTACTAAGAATTTCCAAAAGACTTCTAGTCTATTTGTTATCTTTTCTGGTTCTAGGAAAGGTCAGAAGGCCTCTGCCATTTCTTTGGCATCTTGGTTGAAATCTTTAATTCATCATGCTTATGTTGAGTCGGGTAAAACTCCGCCTCAAAGGATTACAGCTCATTCTACTAGGTCAGTTTCTACTTCCTGGGAGTTTAGGAATGATGCTTCGGTTGATCAGATTTGCAAAGCAGCAACTTGGTCTTCTTTGCATACTTTTACTAAATTCTACCATTTTTATGTGTTTTCTTCTTCTGAAGCTGTTTTTGGTAGAAAAGTACTTCAGGCAGCTGTTTCAGTTTGAATCTTCTGCTTATAATTTCAGTTTTTTTCATTTAATCTTTATTTTGGGTGTGGATTATTTTTCAGCGGAATTGGCTGTCTTTATTTTATCCCTCCCTCTCTAGTGACTCTTGCGTGGAAAGATCCACATCTTGGGTAGTCATTATCCCATACGTCACTAGCTCATGGACTCTTGCTAATTACATGAAAGAAAACATAATTTATGCAAGAACTTACCTGATAAATGCATTTCTTTCATATTAGCAAGAGTCCATGAGGCCCACCCTTTTTTTGTGGTGGTTATGATTTTTTTGTATAAAGCACAATTATTCCAATTCCTTATTTTTTATGCTTTCGCACTTTTTTCTTATCACCCAACTTCTTGGCTATTCGTTAAACTGATTTGTGGGTGTGGTGAGGGGTGTATTTATAGGCATTTTGAGGTTTGGGAAACTTTGCGCCTCCTGGTAGGAATGTATATCCCATACGTCACTAGCTCATGGACTCTTGCTAATATGAAAGAAATGAATTTATCAGGTAAGTTCTTACATAAATTATGTTTTTTTAGTTCAACATTCCAATTACGTCTATTATTTAATTTGCTTCATTCTTTAGATATCCTTTGTGGAAGAAAAAGCAATGCACATGGGTGATCCAATCACACAAGGCATCTATGTGCAGCCACTAATCAGCAGCTACTGAGCCTATCTAGATATTCTTTTCAGCATAGGATATCAAGAGAATGAAGCAAAATATATAATATAAGTAAATTAGAAAGCTGTTTAAAATTGCACGCTCTTTCTAAATCATGAAAGAAATTTTTTTAGGTTTCATGACCCTTTAAGTTAATTTTCCTGTCAAGTGTTAGAGGTAAAGAAGCCCATTTCTTAAGAGCCGTCTGGATTTTATTGATAACCCCGACAAAATTGCCCTCCTACCACGCCTCCGGACATCTACTATATTAATTCCCAAATATTTTAAGCTTCTTACACTTTAAAGGGCAGACATGGGTTTGAGGTTTTATTTTTATGTATCCATAAGAAATTAGCTTTTTGAGATTTTTTTTTTTATGGATTTTTTTCCCTTTGTCTTTCTAACATTATTTACTACTTGAAGCTATAACAAGCCCTTACAAAATGTAATATATGCATTTAGTATGCACTGTTTGAAGGGCACCTAGAGTTGCTATGTACAACATTTTCTAGGGAAGTGATCGGCCTAGTTCAATGTGCTTATTAAGGTATCTATGTACCATGGTTTTAAGCGCATGAGAGCTTATAAGAGCAAGGGGCCGATTTATCAAACTCCGTATGGAGCTTGATGCCCCTGTTTCAGACCACTGTTCCATAACTTGTCCGCCTGATCTGAGGCCACGGACAGAAATCAACCTGATCGAATACGATCGGGTTGATTGACACCCCCTGCTAGCGGCCGATTGTCCGTGAATCTGCAGGGGGCAGCATTGCACCAGCAGTTCACAAGAACTGCTGGAGCAATGATAAATGCCGACAGCGTATGCTGTCTGCATTTATCGATGTGCAGCGGTCATGATACCCTACATCATATCATGTCCGCTCGCACTATGCTAAATCTACCCCCAACTGGTGTTTTTTATGATTTCTTTACTCAGATTCATAGGATGAGAAGCAATGCACAATATATGTCATATGAGGTTTTTGTAAAAGCTGATTTGTTGTAATAACTGTTTTATTTTGTTTTTCTGAAAGTTATGGCTTAATGTTTATATTTTCATGTGCATGGTATGACTCGATGAATGGCAAAGATGCTAAATGAGGCCTTCCTTTTTCCTATGTTGTTTTTTTGTTTGCATATCTATGAATTAATAATATAAAAATACTGTATATCTAAATATATATATATATACAATTGAAATATAAATTATTTAATTATCAATATATTGAACTTTCTTTATATAGTAAAGGTTTTCATTGAAAATAGCAGCCTCATAAAACGGCCGGCCCCCCACATAGCAAAACACTAAATTAAACTATTAACCCTTAAACCTAACACCCCCTAACTTTAAATTTAAATTACATTATAACTATCTTTAAATAAATATAAACTTATCTGTGAAATAAAAACTATGATTAAACTAACATTACTATTTTAACTAAATAATATAAACGAAAAATAAAAAAACTAACATTACAAATTAAAAAGAAACTAAAACTGTGAAAAAAATAAAAAAACCTAAGATTACAAAAAAAACACTAACATTACAGAAAATAAAAAAACACTAAGATTGACAAAAATAATAAATTAAATTATCAAAAATAATAAATATTACACCTAATCTAATAGCCTTATAAATAAAAAAGCCCCCAAAAATAAAAACACCCCCTAACCTACAATAAACTACCAATAGCCCTTAAAAGGGCCTTTTGTAGGACATTGCTTTAAGTTTTACAGTCCCCCCAACAGTAAAACCCACCACCCAACCAACCCCCCCAAAATAAAAAAATCTAAGTCTAAATAAAACCTAAGCAACCCATTGCCCCTAAAGGGGCATTTGTATGGGCATTGCCCTTGAAAGAGCATTCAGCTCTTTTACACTGACCTTATAAGGGCATTCAGCTCTTTTACACTGACCTTATAAGGGCATTCAGGTCTTTAACAGTGCCCAAAAGAACCCTAATCTAAAAAAAAAACACCCCAAAAAATAAACCTAACACTAACCTCAGAAAATCTACTCACAGTTCCTGAAGCCCAGTCATCCATCCTCATCCAGGCGGCAAATAATCTTCATCCAGGCGGTGAGTAGTCTTCATCCAGACGGCGAGAAGTCTTCATACAGACGGCGACAACTTCATCCATCTTTGGGACGTCTTCTATCTTCATCACGACGGCGCGGCACAGAGCTATCCTGGGCGGCAATGACATCCTGCGGGGAGCGTCCTCTTCATAGGATCACCGACGTACACTGAAGTTGAATGCAAGGTACCTGTTTCAAAATGGCGTACCGTGCATTCCTTTTGGCTGATTTGATTTTTCAAAATCAAATCAGCCAATAGGAGGAAAGCTTCTGAAATCCTATTGTCTGTTTAAATCAGCCAATAGGATGAGAGCTTCTGAAATCCTATAGGCTAATTTGAATATAATATGTTTTCCTGGCCATTTCAGTGCAATGACCATTTTTTTCAGCGGTAATAGCTGTACCACAAAACTCGTAATCTAGCCGATTGTTTGCATATTTATCACCTAGATTTTTGCCAGCTGTGAAAATCTGTCTATAGCTTCCCTCCAGTATCAATTCACACATACACTTTTGATTGAAGAAACCTATTCAATGGATCCAATATACATCTGCAAGGTTATGGAATAAGATTGCTGTAAAAAAAAAAGCAAGCGTGTGTGATTCTTTATCATTGTACATAAATAGTGACATACAAATACAACAAATACAAATCTAAATGTTCAAATACAAAAATATAATTATTTTTTTTAAATACAGGGGGGGGGGGTAGAATACAATTCTTTTTTTTTTTTCTTTTTTTTTGAAGTACAGTTTTGTTTTTTGGAAGTACAATCATGTTTTTTGGAACTACATTTTTGTTTTTTAGAAATACAATATAGTTTTTTTTTGGAAGTACAATTCTTTGTTTTAGAATTACACTACCATACCAGTATGTGTCAAAACACTGTCAAAAATAAATATAATTCTTATTTTGCTAAACAACTTGTGATGTCACAGCATTCACTTCAGTAGTTTGCCCCTTAACTAACTGCTCTTTTGCTTTCAATTAGACTTAGGGCAAAGTGATTATTTTCAGTGATTCAAGTCATTTGGATCAGATCAGTCAAATGATTTGAATCACTGAATTGAATCACAGCTCATCTCATGCAAGCCAGGCACAGCAACTAGTAAGTCTGACACACTCAGTACTGAGGGGCCGATTTATCACGGTCCGAATAGGGCCGTATACACCTGTTTCTGCGCAAGCCTTAAAGCTACCTCTGAGGCAGCGGACAGCAATCCGCCCGATCGCATATGATCGGGTTGATTGACACCCCCTGCTAGTGGCCGAGAATGTGCAGGGGGCGGCATTGCACAAGCATTTCAATAAATCGCCCCCTGAATGTGCAGACAGCACTTTAGATTCAAAGAGGAGTTGTGTGCAGCAATAGATCTTTGAATCACACACTTTAATAGGGAATCAGTTTTGAGAAGAGAAACAAACACACTCAAACTATGAATTTTTGTTTCTATTTCAGTCACAACTGTTTTCCTGTTAAACTATGTGATTATAATATACATTTCAGATAAATGTATTAATCTGTTTAAAACTGTTGAAAATATATCTAACATGAAATGTTTGATATTTAAACTGTGTGAATGTATTAGAGTGCATAATACACAATCTTAGACAAATTAGCTTTTTAATTCCCTACCTCACTCTTTTGCCAGCACTTAAAGTTCCCTCCACTTAGGGCTCGATTTATTAAGCCTTCTCTTGGATTTGTCAAGCAGCGGTCATGAGACCACTGCTTCCCTACCCTCTTCTCCACCTCTTAGGGGGAGAATTTCAATCTCCCCGGTCTTGTCCGACCGAGGAGATTGACAGCTCCTGCTCGTGCATGATTGCCTGAGCGTGGGCAGGGGGCGGGATTGCGTGCGAATGCAAAATAGCGCTCGTGTGCAATGTTGAATTCCGCAAGCGGATTGCTGCCCATAAGAGGCAAGCTGTGGCAGACAGGGACGCATATGTACGCCCCTGTCCGCCCTTGCTTGATAAATCTTGCCCTAAGTCTGTTTACATCCTATCCTCACGTGTCACTGAATCACTGACTCCAAGATGAGTTACAGGCAACTCTTCAAGTCCCAGGTAAGGTAAAAGCACAAGATTTTACTGAGTGAGTCTGAGTCTGACTCAAATGTAATTTTGATTAAAAATCCAATAAAAAAGATATCCACTTAACATTAACAATAGGTGACAAATAACCATACACATGACTTTATTTAAAACTTTCTTCACTGTCTAGAGACAGCAGAGCTGAACAGTGCTGTACTATGCTGTGTGATTCAGGCAAAGGGGCCAATTTGTCAATGTCTGTCCGACATGATACGCTGTAGCATATCATGTCCGACAGACATTGCTGAATGCCGACAGCATTTATCGATGCACAAGTATTTCACCAGAACTGCTTGTGCAATGACGTCCCCTGCAGATTTGCGGCCAATCGTCCGCTAGCAGGGGGTGTCAATCAGCCCGATCGTATAGGATTGGGCAAATTGCAGACCACAGCCTCAGAGGCAGCGGATCAGTTATGGAGCAGTGGTCCATTCTGAGCTTGATAATTCACCCCAAAGAGTAGACTCATCCAACCTCTTTACTGAGTGAGACACACACAGATCACATTACAAGTCATCATGAGCTGAGCTGATTTCAACGCTGTTTCCTAAGCTCCCTCCTTCACTCACAAGGCAGTGGCTTTTACACAGTACAGGCAATGAATCAAATCAGGATCACTCAAATCTCTGCAGTAAGCTGAGTCAGTGATTCGAATCAGTGGCTCACTTTCAATTAAATGTGGAGAAATGGCTGATACTCCCAGTACATTAACACCTCAGGTAAACTTTTAACATTACCATGTAACATACAACATGGCTTAACATGCCAGAAGTGATTATTCTCTTTTGCATAAAACTATACAGAGGAATATTGATTCTGATGTTTTAATTACAGTTTTTATTTGGATGTGAAATATTTACAGTAAATACACACTATAACACTTTATTAAAAATGAATATTGCATAGATATGTATTTTTATATTTTCATCTACTTAACTGCAAAGGGCACCAATGCACTTATATATAAATGTCTATACGTATATGTGTACATATGTATTTATGTGTTTATATGTCTGTAAATACATATATACACACATAAATACATATGTACACACACACACATATATATATATATACGTTGATTGGAGTAGCTGTGTTAGTCCAGTAATTTAGATACCCACTGTATCAAAATAACAAGTGTAGGGGGAACTTCAGGGCGGCGGCCATGATCGGTCGCTAAATTCACAGCTCCAACAACTCTCAGCATATATCTGTATGTAATCCTCTTTCTTCCACCCCATCTTTTCTATATTTTGGAATGAGGTTACTCAGAGGAGCCTGCTCTTTCGCATGATCGCATTATCTTGAACCAGATCTAAAACGCAGCATCCCGGAATGATCTGGAGGTTGCGGCCTAACATCTCACCCTCCCCCCGGCAAGACACCAGTTTGTCTTTGTCGTTAGGAAGCAGTGTTCCTCCGCAAGACACTGCAAATATTTTCCTCAACAAAGCATAGGATATACCTAATAACACCTAATAACTTATTTGCTGCCTCAGCTCTACTTAGTACTCAGTATCTATCGCTCGCTATGGAGACCCCCTCCTAACTTTCTGGAAGAACTGCATAAGTTGCTTACTGATCACCATGCTAAATTAGAAGACAAGCTCCATACAGCATTTGGGATCAAAAGCACTGGCTCGCTCTACGAACCCACACAGACTGACGCCTGCACGATGGTAAATGGGGGTGGTGGTGCTTTGGGGCCCCTGCATCCATTTCCTACCGTTGCCACTCCAGGAGGAGCCAGAGAGCCTGAAGTTGCGAGACCGCCAGCACGGCAAGCCTCTAAGCTGACAGGTGAGGAGATCACTGTTACGGGCTCTACTAATTTGTCCCATACTCATCGTACCACAGTAAAAGTGCCCTGCACAGAGGCTTTGCGCACTTGGAAAAAAATGGGACATATTTTGCAAACCTCCCCACTGCGGCGACAAGAGCATAAAAATCCCCCTTTGTTGTTGCTCGCTCCTTATTCTCCTCTAACCACGCTGGGGCTATATCTGTTACCCCGTGCTGCAGCTCAGCCTTTACTGTCCTTACGGCGGCCGTATCCACATCTCTGCATTTCCTGGGACCCAGGAGGCCTGCTATCCCTTATGACTCTCTCTATGCATTTTTCCAGGCATGGTGGTTAGTCGTGGATAATTTGGCACTGTACACTATACTGACTCTGAAATTTAAAGTAAAGATAACCTCTAAACCCGCTAATATATTCCATAGTGACTCCCTGCTCTTCATACAACACCTGTTGAACACTATTGAAATGACTTTAAGCCTACACTAAGTTTTGCTCATATTAAATTTCTTCTGTGCAACTGGGACTGGTCGTGCTTAATACTGGAGTAATCGCTTGGGACATTTTGTTTTGCCACCTAAAAACCTCTTAAATCATATCAGGGACAACTTGCAAATATCAGATATGTACTCTTGGCCTCCTGCCACCTGGTCTTATAACTTTAACTCTGCCTTTAATCTTTAATGTATGATATGTTAAGTTTATACACACTAACACTAAACCTCCATCATGTTCCCTTCCTTGATGCCCCCTTGCAGTAGGATTACCATGTTTGTGCAGGCTGGACCTGCCCTAGTGTTATTATCCACTATACTCCCATCCTACACTGTTATATTAGTCTTATTTTATAGATAGGGAACATCCTCATTCTGAAGGCAGTATAGGTTGTGTATTCTTTGCTAGTTTGGTTCCTAACTGATATGTGTATGTACAAGTTCCATACTGCTAGTAAACCCACTGTATCTTGTCCCACCTATAATTTTTATTTGAGACCAGTGCTCAAATTTTGAGCTATTTCACCATTGACGTAAGAGGTGCATATCACATTCTATATTGCATTTTATGTCACACAATGTTGTAAATATAGCAGCCTCTAATACATATTTTGAGGCAATATTTGATGATTCTTGTCTTTACTGGTACATAAACAACCAACTTTGCTTCTGATTTATATTTTAAATCCTATGAGAGGGTCTCCTGTACAGATGTTATGTTTTCTATTAGTAAGTTGCATGTTACTATCTATTTTCTCAATGTTTTGTAGGTATGTGCTCCATATAGCATGGTGTCTTTCATAAGCATTCTAGTTCTATATGTAAACCTAGATTGTTGATATAGCTTGACTTAAAAATGAGGAGAAAAAAAAATGAGGCATATTGGCTGAGATCCAAGAGTGATCTCCTTAATGGAAACACCTCCTATAGCTTGACTAATCTAATTTGAGGTAAAAAAGTGGCCTTCTATGTTCATCGGGAGGTTTACAGTACACTTGGCATATTACTTAATATTTAAGCCCTTGGTTTTCTGTTCAGGACAATGTATTGTATTATGTCACTGTTAAGTAACATATCGTGAATGTTCAGCTGATTTTATTGTGACATCTCCATGTATATTCGTCTTTTTTTTTTGTATGCCTTTATTTCAGCCTCAATAAAAATGTATAAAAAAAAATAAAAATAAAAATAACAAGTGTATTGCATTGAGCAATGATACTTTTTTACTGTACAAACTATAGATTAGAACAAAATTTAAAAAAACTAGTATTACTCATCAAAATGTACACATACATATACATTTTTAAAGATGTATCTGTATGTATCTCTATGTTAAAGCCCTATGCCTGCCTGAGATCTCATATCATTGAGCCTTTACAACTTTTGTGTGCAATATTTTTTTTTGAATAATTTTATTAGATGGTGTTATTATGAGTGTAACTGTATTTTGTAATGTATTTTTGATGTGCTTTGTAACACTTTTTAATTTTGCGAAACAGAAAATTAAAAATTATAATTGCGCTCAAGCCATCCTGTTTATTTTAAACTCGTAATACCAGTGGTAAGCCCAATGAGCACAAAACACCTTATCGCTCCCGCGTAAACCTTTGCACTCCACTTGTAATCTGGCCCATTGTCAGTAATGTGAGGTCCCTGAAATAATTTTAGCTTCAGAGCTATGTATCTGTCTATGCAGGTTCTGCGTGTGCAAATGTTTAAAAAAAGCCTTCAAAGATTTTGTGTATTTTCTTTGGGGTAGTTTTAACAACAGTTGAGCGGACATGATTCGCTACAGCCTCACTGATTGCCGACAGCATACACTGTCAGCATTTAACATTGCACAAGCATTTCTGGTGAAATGCTTGTGCAGTGCCGCCCCCCTCCTCACTGGTGGCCAATCGGCCACTACCTGGGGCTGTCAATCATCCCAATCAGATCGGGATGATTTCAGTCCGCCACCACAAGTTAAGAAACAGCGGTCTTATTACCGCTGCTTCTTAACTTCCATTTCAGGCGGACCTGAAACGATGGGGCTCTGAAGCAGCATCCGCTGCTTAATAAATGGAGCCCAGTGTCTATCTTTTATTCATTAACTCAGCACTCCTCACTGGCCGAAAGAGAGAGTTTTTTCTTCTCTTTGTAAAAAAATCTGTTCCCAGCCCCTGTAGGGTAACTCTCTGATATGCACAGCTTAGGCAATTACATCGCCCAAAAATGGAAACAGTATGGGGTGCTAATATCACTCTAACTCAGTGGTTTTCCAAGTGTGAGGCGGGCACCCAAGGGGGGCGCTAGGGCATATAAGGGGAGGCGCGGGAGCAGTGACACTACGCGCTATCCTATGGAAGTCACAAGCAGCAGCTGATTTTGGCAAAACATAGAACAGTTTTTAATTACACTTGCTATCTCATGGTGGAATAAGGGCGGGATAAAGGTGAGTTGCATTTGTTGTCTTGATCCGTCACTTGCGTTTAACACATGTAGTAACAAATTGAAAAGTCAGTAAACCACTGTTTGCTTGAGCAGAATCAGCTCTTGAGAGCTGTGTAAGAACCCTGGATCAGTAAATTCCCCAAAATTAAAAATAAATATTACAATTGCCCTTAAAGTGATGGTAAACTCAGAATGATTGCTCAATTAAATCAGATTTCAAATAAAAAAATAATATTAGTTTCATTCATCAAACACTTACTTTTGCATTCTAACTGCTACTATTCTAATGATCGCTCCGGCAGCCCCGACATTTACATTTTTTGGGGGAGGGGTTTGTTTTCCTTCAGCCAATCAAATATCTGGCATTTTGGCATGTTACTTGAAAAAAAAAATTCTTCTTCTCAAGCGTTCATAAGGTCATTCTTAACATTAGCATTAGTTAAATGCTTGCGCAGAAGAATATTTTTTTTTTAAAGAGAAAAAAATAACGAAGCATCTATTATGTGGGGGGGGCACACTGCCTTGTAAATTGTGTCTCTAGTCTTGTCTAGCATGCCTCTAGTCTTGTCTAGCATGCCTCTAGTTTAGTCTAGCATGTCTCTAGTCTTGTCTAGCATGCCTCTAGTCTTGTCTGGTATGTCTCTAGTCTTGTCTAGCATGCCTCTAGTCTTGTCTAGCATGCCTCTAGTCTTGTCTGGTATGTCTCTAGTCTTGTCTAGCATGCCTCTAGTCTTGTCTAGCATGCCTCTAGTCTTGTCTGGTATGTCTCTAGTCTTGTCTAGCATGCCTCTAGTCTTGTCTAGCATGTCTCTAGTCTTGTCTAGCATGCCTCTAGTTTAGTCTAGCATGTCTCTAGTCTTGTCTAGCATGCCTCTAGTCTTGTCTGGTATGTCTCTAGTCTTGTCTAGCATGCCTCTAGTCTTGTCTAGCATGTCTCTAGTCTTGTCTAGCATGCCTCTAGTCTTGTCTAGCATGTCTCTAGTCTTGTCTAGCATGCCTCTAGTCTTGTCTGGTATGTCTCTAGTCTTGTCTAGCATGCCTCTAATCTTGTCTGGCATGTCTCTATTATTGACTAGCATGTCTCTAGTCTTGTCTGGGATGTCTCTAGTCTTGTCTGGTGTGTCTCTAGTCTTGTCTGGCATGTCTCTAGCATTTTCTGGCATGTTACTAGTCTTCACAACCCTCCCACAGACAGGAGAGAACAAAAGATAGGGGCTTATAGAACTCACCCTCAACGTAATAGAATATTAGGCTGAAACATAGCCTTTAATAAATTCACACATATAAAACCACAGGTATACCTGCTTATCACAGCCCACCACCATAAATGATAGTCGTCTAACACCCCCCTGTTTCCTGGCCAAAAACTGGATACGTGGGCTTCAGGTGCCAGGGGTGTCACAACTACAAAATACTTTAAAACAAATGCATTTTGGCTGTAACACTGGCCTTTCTCAATGTCAATTAAAAACTGACAAGCCAAAAATGCAGGTATTACAGCCTTTTAAACATTCAACTAACTGTGCGTAGCCAATCCAAGTGCAGGACGCCTTACCGTCCCTCCCACCCTTCGTAGTCGTCCACTGATAAGACAAACTAAGAGTGTGACCTGGAATTGCTAATTTAATAGGTCCTTAGTTAGTGATGTTAAAGCAGCGTCATCACACACCCCTTCTCCCCTCTATTTATCGCTGCCAATACTAAGAATGCAATATCCTACTACGCAAATAAAGTTATGCGATCCAATACTTGTGTATGATCCAAACATTATGAAGGTGAACACAGATTTCTAGACAGTGTCTAAAAGGTGACTGATTCACAGGTTAGTTTATTACTCCAGAGTAGCTTAGTCATAAACATAACGGTTACGCTCCAACATATGTGTATAGTATAATCAGAGCACTGATCCTAAAATATCAGGTTTGAAGCAGTAAATTCCATCAGTCACCATAGATCATCATATTTAAAGGGACAGTCAACCATAGAATTGTTATTGTTTTAAAAGATAGATAATCCCTTTATTACTCATTCCCCAGTTTTGCATAACCAACACAGTTATATTAATGTACTTTTTACCTCTGTGATTACCTTGTATCTAGGAACCTTCTTCCAGCCCCCTGATCACATGACTGTGACTGTTTATTGTCTATTGTCTTAAATTTAGCATTGTGTTGTGCTAGATCTTAAATAACTTTCTGTGCCTGAACACAGTGTTATCTATATAGCCCACGTGTACTTTCTGTCTCTTTGTGTTGAAAAGAGATTTAAAAAGCCTGCGATAAGAGGCAGCCCTCAAAGGCTTAGAAATTAGCATATGAGCCTACCTATGTTTAGTTTAAACTAAGAATACCAAGAGAAAAAAGCAAATTTGATGATAAAAGTAAATTGGAAAGTCAATTAAAATTAAAAGTCCTATCTGAATAATGAAAGTTTAATTTATACTTGACTGTCCCTTTAAAGTGTCACCTAGTTATTAATTGGTCGCATCTATGGAAATGATAATATGCATTCATGTTGGGTATACCCACACAAAAAAACCCATTTTTTTTTATTTTCGTTCATGACATACAGCATCACACAATTGAGTCTAAATATCCACTTTGTCTCTCTCTGCAGCAGTACTTAAGGGTCAAATCGCTATGACTTCATTCCCACCTTACCCAATAAAGACACAGACACGTATTTTGAGGTATAAGACCGTGAAGCAAGGTCGCGTTTATTAAAACCAAACTTGGCAAACTCTAAACTTATTAACTTGAGAAGCTTAAGGCTTATATCTACAGGTGGCGGCATTTGAGGCTTATCTATATCCTAAGCCTAACCATAACTTAGTATCTACAACAAGCGTAGTGAGGTCACCGGCCCGGATTGGTTGTCGCAATGCTCCTGCCGAGCATTGCCCTTCAGAGGCTGGCATCATCCACAAGGGGTTTCTAGGTCAGCAGGCCCGCGGGGAGAGGCGTTACAAGCTGCGACTTGCAACATCATGCCCGTCCCATTAGCTCGACCACACCCTCGCGGAAACCATAAAAATTATTCGGCCGGGACCCCGCCACGCCAGCTGGTGATTTCTACTTTCATGCTAACAAATTGCTCCGTACCCATAAAGGTCATCATTTAGACGCAAGACGCACAAGAAACGTCCATGATGTGAAGCCGAAAATTACCACTTTGGACTTAAGATCAGCTAGCCTGAGTAGGCATGCCCCTGCCAAAGTCCTAACAAAAGCACCCTAATGGCAGCCGTTCCCTCAGTGCCGCCCCCCTTTCCTGAAACAAAAATTTCAAACATGTTAACAACAAGGGAGGGATGGGCGGGGAAAAAACCTTTCTCCAGCAGTTGCAGACAAGAAAGAGGAAGTGTTCCAGCATCCATGCACTTTTATAACAGGTAAGAGTCCCCACCCTACAGATTGCAACAATTGTTGCAAACTCACACACTGTACAGCTTCACATTCCAGTCAGGCAGCATAACCCTTAAGACGTTACATGTACAAATATGCCTTCCACTACCATAAGGGTCAAATCGCCATGACTTCATTCCCACCTTACCCAATAAAGACACAGACACGTATTTGGAGGTATAAGACCGTGAAGCAAGGTCGCGTTTATTAAAACCAAACCAGGCAAACTCTAAACTTATTAACTTGAGAAGCTTAAGGCTTATATCTACAGGTGGCGGCATCTGAGGCTAATCTATATCCTAAGCCTAACCATAACTTAGTATCTACAACAAGCGTAGTGCCCGGATTGGTTGTCGCAATGCTCCTGCCGAGCATTGCCCTTCAGAGGCTGGCATCATCCACAAGGGGTTTCTAGGTCAGCAGGCCCGTGGGGAGAGGTGTTACAAGCTGCGACTTGCAACATCATGCCCCTCCCATTAGCTCAACCATACCCTCGCGGAAACCATAAAAATTATTCGGCCAGGACCCCGCCACAAGAGATACCACATACATGCCTCCCATAATGGAGCTCTTGCCGCCACACCTAGGGGATTGCTAACTGACATGCCGCCTCAGCGCGCCAGCTAAATTAGCCAAAAATAGCTCTAAGCCTTCCTCCGTTAAATGAACCCCGTCCGACCTGTACAGCCGCTTGCAGTCCCCCAAGATGTTATCGTGCCTGATTACAAAACCACCTTCCTCCACGATCAACCTCCCCACATCTCTGTTCTACTTTTTCCGGATACGGTAAGCTGAACGGTGCACTCTCACATGTCGCCACTGCAAACGCGCAATCACATTTGACCATGCCACTCGCACTCCCGGGAAACGCACTTGCAACCACCGTACATCCGACTGAATGATGTTCACCAACTCCAGCACAGGCAAACTTCCCACATCGTTTCCACCCAGATGCAGCACTATCAAGGAAGGCCGCCCCCAGCGAAGGAAGGCTTCCTCCAGACAACCCGGTAAATCACTCCACAACATTCCCCTCCTCCCCAGACATCTAATTGAAACCGCATCTGGTCAAAATCCCAGCTGCTGGCCACCCGGGCGCTTCAAAGCGTGAATGGCCACCCAGTGCACGTACGAGTGGTCGACTATCCACGCTCTACAAGGAGGGGTTCTTAAACCTAAAACCACTGAAAATCCACATTACTAAAGCACCCGTCAACTCACTCCATTCCCCCCTCCCCGAGTTATCTATACTTTACTCCTAAGGGGTCTAATGTATGACCTATACCTTTTGGAACTCCACCTTCCCAACCTCTTAATTTCTCGCTCCGACGCCCCAGCAGCAGCCGTGCTGGTGGCCGCTCCTATGCAAAATGAGTGGGGAGCAATGACCCCGGGGTCCAAGCCGACCCGCTTAGCTGCTTCCTCCAACACCCGCCTAAACTGAAATCTGGACAAGTTGGACCTATCCGCATGAATGAAAAACTGCCCTGAATTCCCCGGTCTCCTAACCGAAAACTCAGAAGAGAGCCGGACGGGGCAACACACAATCCTGCTGCTGTATGGACAACCACACACCTTTCCTTTCCTGATCCGTCTTGGATCTGGGGATAAACAACAATAGCACTTGCATGTCAAACCTGACATGCTGCGCTTGGATGCCACTACCTTCCGACCTGGTTGGGCTAACTATCTCTCCTACCCTCAAAGCCCCAAAGAAAGCAACCGCAAACGCCGCCCTAAACAAAGCAACCTCGTACTCATCCGCGCACACCTCTGGAAGCACTGTCAATAACGCCCCCAGCCGCTGTATTGTAATGGGCTCACGCCGATCTGCTGACTTAGCCTCAATCCTACCCCAACCTTTCATTACCTGCCTAACAAGGAAGGTATTCGTCCCATCCTGGATACCCTTCCACTTAGCAAAGAAGGACAAAGCAGCTAGCCTCCCTTGCATGGATCCTTTCCTGCAGCCACCCTCCTTCAAGCAAACAATCCATTCAAGCAACAAAGTTGGCAATCCCGATTCCAACGGAACACCCTTACCCCTGAGGAAGACTTCCCATTCTGCCCAGTACTTGACGTAGGCCTTCCAGGTAGCAGACGCCAGCGATGCCTGAACCATCGAAGTCAGCACGTCCCCCCTTCCGCCACCTGCCAAAGAAAGGAAGGACAAGGAGTACCAACCTTCGCCGCCCCTGGTGCCAATTTCCTGAATGCATCCCATTGGCCCCGCGACAACGCGTCTGCCAATACATTATTGACCCCAGGCACATGTTGCGACGTAAAGTCAATGTTGTGCTGCAGGCACCGCAGCACTAACCAACTAAGGTAGCGTACCACAATAGGGGAAGAGGCTGAAAGATTGTTGATAGCAAACACGACGCTCATATTATTGCCCCAGAATATTACATTCTGGTTTGCCAATTGCGCCCCCATAACTCGATGGCAACTACAATAGGGAACAACTCCAGGAGCGTAAGGTTCCTGGTCCATCCCCTCTCAATCCAGGCCCCAGGCCACTCCTCGGCACTCCAGGCGCTGCTGAAGTAAGCCCTGTAACCCCTTGCTCCTGCCGCATCCGTGAACAGATGCAGAGCCTGACTAGAAGTCCTTACTTGTCTCCACAACAGAACCCCATTGAAATCCTCCAGGAACAACTCCCAGATTCTTAGGTCCTCCTTCATATCTGGAGACACCGCACACGACTTGCGACTCCCGCTGCCTCCTTTAGTGGGCCTTCCAACCTCCTGTTGAACACCCTGCCCATCGGGATAACTTTGCAAACGAAATTCAGGAGACCCAGTAATGACTGCAACTCCTTTATAGAGAGCCGGTCAGCCCCCGCGGCTGAAGAAACCACAGCTAGCATACGCACCACCTTATCCTCTGGCAACCTGCACTGTCTTGCTAAAGTATCGATCTCGATACCCAGGAACGTCAGGCAAGTGCATGGCCCCTGGGTCTTGTCTTCTGCAATGGGACCCCAAAATGCGCGAATAGAGCTCTCATCACCGACATGAGCCGCGCACATTCCACCGACCCAGCTCTGCCGATCAGCAGAAAATCATCCAAATAATGGGCTATAAGCCCACCCCGCTCTTCCGAAAAAACAGCCCAGTGCAGGAATGTACTGAACGCCTCGAAGAACGCACATGAGACCGAGCAACCCATTGGGAGACAATGATCTACATAGTAAGCACCCTCAAACCAACACCCCATCAACCGAAAGGATGCCGGATGAATAGGCAACAAGCGGAAAGCTGACTCAATGTCGAGCTTTGCCAAGAGTGCCCTGACCCCAGCCTGTTGGACCAAAACCATAGCTTGGTCAAACGACTGATAAAAAACTGAGCTAACCTCCAGGTTGATAGCATCATTAACTGAATTACCTTTCGGATATGATAAGTGCTGGATCAACCAGAATTTCCCCGCTTCCTTCTTCGGCATCACCCCCAGCGTATAAACCACCAAACCCTCAATGGGGGGCTCCGGAAAGAGGCCCACCATTCGCCCCAAACTCAGTTCTTTGCCCAGTTTATCCCTCACTATGTCAGGGTATTCATATGCTGACTTGAGGTTCCGATTCTGACGTGCCCCGATCACCAGTCCCACCACCGGAATAAGGAAACCCTTGCGAAGCCCGGACAGGAGCAGCTCTCCCGCCCACCTGTCCGGGTAGGCCCTGAGCCATGGCTCAAGGGCGGCCAGCTTCAACGGCGTTGGGGCCCTTTGCCCCAGCAGCCCCTCTGCCGGCCCCGCGGCCTCCCATCTCTTTCCGTCTCGTGCATTCGGTCCCCGGGTGACCCGCTCCGCAGTATAAGCAAGAGTGTCGAAAGGAGCAGTTCACTCCTCGGTCACACTTCCCATCCCCTTCCTTATACGTTTTGTGAACGAACTCAATCGTCTCCATGTATTTCAACACATCGACCCTCAATTCTGGCTTCGCCTCCACCAGACAGGACGCCAAAACCCTAAAGCACATGCGCCACTCATCCATTGTCTCCTGTCTCTTAACCTTTTTAGGGCCCGAGACATCCTCGCTTCGCTCCTTGGCCTTATGGGCCTCGAGCGACAAATCAAAAATGTGCACATATTTGCCATCCCTAATTTTCTTGATCGTCTTAGCCTTAAGGTGCAAATGCAATGAGTGCACATTGCAGGGGTAAGCATCCCCTTGCAGCACCACTTTCCTGTCTGCCACCGCCAAGCTCACAGCCCCTGACCCTACCTGCTGACCATCACCTCCTGAGGCCCCAATCTGCACTCCCCCACCCGGAGCTAGCCTTGATTCCTGCCTCTGTTGCCCAGCTACCAACCTACGAAGATACTTCAACACCCGTTTTTGAGGTTTAGATACTGGCCCTAAGGAGTCGTCGCTCTCAGAGCCAGTATCAATAGATGACCCACCCGCGCCCTCCCCCAGCTCCCCACACAATGCAATCTCACCTGCTCCTGGCGCTGTAGGGGGAAGAGCCTCCTGGCCTGCTCCGGTCCTCTGAGTCACCTCTTGGCTAGCCTCCTGGCATACTGCCACCACCGCATCTCCGCTCACCTGTGGGAACTAAACAGAGCCAGGAGTACCGGGAATCACAGAATGGGCACCACCGCCACCCCCCCCCTACAGAACTAACTTGCGGACCACCCGCCGTGATCCCAACACCTGACTGCCACCTCCCACCACCCCCTTCACTCCCACATGCTGCCCCTTGTCCAACCACCCTCCCGCTACCCACCATACTGGCATGACCTGGCACCAAACCCCCTGCACCGACCGGTGCTGGGTGCTGAGGCTGCCCTGCACCAGTGGACTCCGATTGCCCCCGTTGGGCCAAAATCGAGGCCAACCTAAAGATCTCCCCCATGACGTCTTGCTGTCCTCTCCCCAGAGGCTCATGCCCATCTTGCGGCCCCATCCCCAGAGGCTCATGCCCCCCAACCACCAGATTACCTCCCCCCGCCGGTCGTGTCCCCGGTCTGGCACTTCCCCTCATACTCGGCACCTGTGAGTGCCCGGCCTCCCCCACCCCATTGCCCCGCACCAACAAACCCCCTATTGTCAAAACCCCCAAGGAAAACAGAAGCCCCAGCATGTGGCTCCAACCGCCCGGTGCCTGCGCCCAAATGTCTGCCCCCATGCGCCCCAACAAGGGCCTCCAATTTCCAAGTGCCTGCCCTTCCATGTCCGCCTACCGCCGCGGCCTGTCCGGTGATGCCCCACCCGGATCCCCGACTCACCTCCTGTGCTGCCATGGGTCGACTGCTCACCGCCGTGCCCAAACCCAGAAATGACGTCACGCGCGCGACGCCCGGGAGTGACGTCACGACCGCGACTACCGGAAGTGAAGTTACCACCAACCTGTACCCGTCCCAGGAGGAGGCCGCAGACCCACTGTTACCACCAACGAATGAGGGGGCACCATGTGGGCCGCGATCCACGCCGCCAAAAGTAACCAGGGTAGGGGAGGGACCCACTAGGCCACCAGGCGCGTCCACACGGTGCAGGCCCAAAGGCCCCCCGCTCAATTCTAAGCCCTTCCTCTCCCGGGTGACTAGCACCCCCGCAAGCCCCAAAACGGGCCCGCCGGACTGCCCACGGCCCTGAACAACACGCCCCCGATCCGAGACTTCCTGCCCCGACGCCACCACAGGCCCTAAACTAGGCCCGCCGGCCCGCCCCCCACCCTGGGTAACCTGCCCAGCCCTAAACACCTCCGGGAGGCCAATCGAGCCATCCGGGGCCCCCTCCTCCCCCCCATCGACTCCAACACCCCCAGAAACCAACCCCGAAATCTGACAGACCCTCCCCTTGGGACATAGGGAAATGGGAGGGGGAGGAGGACACTCCAGAGGGCTCCCCTAAATCCTGGGAAAGGTTGAGGCCTACCCCCTGGGAAGGACTAAGGCCTACCTCCTGACTGCCTAAACTACCACCTCTCCCCCTAACAGATACTCGCCTTGACACTGGCGAAGACTCCCTCATCCGCTTTGGAGGAACCGACTGACGCCTAGGCCGCACCATCTTGCACCAAGAAAAAACCTTTCTACAGCAGTTGCAGACAAGAAAGAGGAAGTGTTCCAGCATCCATGCACTTTTATAACAGGTAAGAGTCCCCACCCCACACATTGCAACAATTGTTGCAAACTCACACACTGTACAGCTTCACATTCCAGTCAGGCAGCATAACCCTTAAGAAGTTACATGCACAAATATGCCTTCCACTACCAGTTTCATTATTACCACCTCTTATTCCCGGTCTCAGCCTTTCGAGTCCCCAACACTTCAAACATTTGTGTTACCATTATGATGCTGAAGGAAGTGCTTAGCCACACTAGTAATTTGTTTCCCTTTATCAAAATATTTTCTGGCAGTCCTTATATTGCGTAAATACTCAGTGACTCTAGTCCCCAGACTTCTGGTTGTCATCCCAACATAAAAAAGGTTACAATTGCATGTTAAGCAGTAAATAACATTGTCGCTTTTGCAATTGATGTAGTTATTTATAAAACATTTTTTACCCCACCGTATGTTGGCAAACTCTACAACCACCACAGCGGATAGAACCCTTGTATAGTGGGGGCTTATTAGCGTTCCTGTGAAAGTGACTTCGGGTTAGACTATCATTTAAATTGTTGGATCTTCTATAAGTGAACATTGGGTTAGCAGATAGTAATGTTTTTAGCTGATCATCAGCCTTCAACACATGCCAGTGCCTATTAAAAATATCCCTAATTCGTTCACTATAAGGTGAATAAGTGGTAATAAACCTAATGGGATTAGACTTCGATACAGTTCTGGGTTTTAATAACTAATTTCTATCTTTCATTATGGCTATGTTATAAGCCTTCACTAAAGATTTGTATGAATATCCCCGTTGTAACAGTCTATCCCTTAGGTCCCTTCCTGATGTTTTAAAGGACTCTTCAGTTGAGCAGTTCCTCCTCATCCTCAGGTACTGCCCAACTGGTAGTCCTTTGATCATAGAGGGGTGATGGCTGCTCGCGGCACACAATAAATTGTTTGTGGCAGTAGGTTTCCTATAAGTACAGTCTCTAATTTGTTACCTGCTTTAGAGATAGTCAGATCAAGGAACTCCACCTTGTCTTTACTTGCTGAATAGGTTAAAAATAACCCAAGCGGACTATTATTTAAAACTGCCACAAACTCCTGAAGCATCTCCACTGGTCCAGTCCAGACGAAAAGAATATTGTCTATATATCTAGAGCTTGCAACTTATAGATAACCTACTGCTACAAACAATATATTGTGTGCCTCTAGCAGTCATCACCCCTCTACGATCAAAGGACTACCAGTTGGGGAGTACCTGAGGATGAGGAGGAACTGCTCAACTGAAGAGTCCTGTAAAACAGCAGCAAGGGACCTAAGGGATAGACTGTTACAACAGGGATACTCATACAAATCTTTAGTGAAGGCTTATAACATAGCCATGATGAAAGATAGAAATGAGTTATTAAAACCCAGAACTTTATCGAAGTCTAATCCCTAAAATCATTACTATCAGATGCTTTATCAGTATTGCTATATATTATCTGTATGTGCACTATGTTTTTAGCTTGACAAAGGGGCAGGTGCCCAGAAACGTTGCTGTCTACCTACTAAAGGTTTTCACTTTTGCACACCTAAGAGTGCAACTTTTCTTTGGATACTTTGATTCTTTGGAGCAAGGGGGTTTTGCTATGATTTTGTCTGCACCCACCTTGAAACTTTTCAGCATTATAATGGTAACACAAATGCTTTGTAATGTTGGGGACTTGAAAGGTTGAGACCGGGAATAAGATGTGGTAATAATTAAACAGTACTGCTGCTGAGACAGACAAAGTGGATATTTAGACTCAATTGTGTGATGCCGTATAGTATGAACGAAAATAAAAAAAATTGGGTCTTCCTTTAATTCTGTGTGAGGGTTGTAGTCACTAGTACAGTGGGGTAGCACCGGACTTTATAGGTCCATTTGTTCAGTAACTAACTTGTCATAGTGCCAGTTTTCATTTCTTGTATTGAAGTCCCTAGTCTTGTCTGGAATGTCTCTAGTCTTGTCTGGCATGTCTCTATTCTTGTCTGGCATGTCTCTATTCTTATCTGGCATGTCTCTATTGTTGTCTGGCATTTCTCTAGTCTTGTCTGGCATGTCTCTAGTCTTGTCTGGCATGTCTCTAGTCTTGTCTGGAATGTCTCTAGTCTTGTCTGGCATGTCTCTATTCTTGTCTGGCATGTCTCTATTCTTATCTGGCATGTCTCTATTGTTGTCTGGCATGTCTCTAGTCTTGTCTGGCATGTATCTAGTCTTGTCGGGAATATATCTAGTCTTGTCTGACATATCTCTATTCTTGTCTGGCATTTCTCTAGCCTTGTCTAGCATGTCTCTAGTCTTGATTGGCATGTCTCTAGTTTTGTCTAGCATGTCTCTAGTATTGTCTGGCATGTCTCTAGTCTTGTCTAGCATGTCTCTAGTCTTGTCTGGCATGTCTCTAGTCTCTGGCATGTCTCTAGTCTCTGGCATGTCTCTAGTCTTGTCTAGCATGTCTCTAGTCTTGACTGGCATTTCTCTAGTTTTGTCTAGCATGTCTCTAGTATTGTCTGGCATGTCTCTAGTCTTGTCTAGCATGTCTCTAGTCTTGTCTGGCATGTCTCTAGTCTTGTCTAGCATATCTCTAGTCTTGTCTGGCATGTCTCCAGTCTTGTCTAGCATATCTCTAGTCTTGTCTGGTATGTCTCTAGTCTTGACTGCCATGTCTCTAGTCTTGTCTAGCATGTCTCTAGTATTGTCTGGCATGTCTCTAGTATTGTCTCGCATGTCTCTAGTATTGTCTGGCATGTCTCTAGTATTGTCTAGCATGTCTCTAGTCTTGTCTAGCATGTCTCTAGTCATGTCTGGCATGTCTCTAGTCTTGTCTAGCATCTCTCTAGTCTTGTCTGGCATGTCTCTAGTCTTGTCTAGCATCTCTCTAGTCTTGTCTAGCATGTATCTAGCCTTGTCTGGTATGTCTCTAGTCTTGTCTAGCATGTCTCTAGTCTTGTCTCGAATGTCTCTAGTCTTGTCTAGCATGTCTCTAGTCTTGTCTAGCAAGTCTCTAGTCTTGCCAAGCATGTCTCTAGTGTTGTCTAGCATGTCTCTAGTCTTGTCTAGCATGTCTCTAGTCTTGTCTAGCATGTATCTAGCCTTGTCTGGTATGTCTCTAGTCTTGTCTAGCATGTCTCTAGTCTTGTCTAGCATGTCTCTAGTCTTGTCTAGCATGTCTCTAGTCTTGTCTCGAATGTCTCTAGTCTTGTCTAGCCTATCTCTAGTCTTGTCTCGCAAGTCTCAAGTCTTGCCAAGCATGTCTCTAGTCTTGTCTAGCTTGTCTCTAGTCTTGTCTAGCATGTCTCTAGTCTTGTCTAGAATGTCTCTAGTATTGTCTATCATGTCTCTAGTCCTGTCTAGCATGTCTCTAGTCTTGTCTCGAATGTCTTTAGTCTTGTCTATCATGTCTCTAGTCTTGTCTAGCATGTCTCTAGTCTTGTCTCGAATGTCTCTAGTCTTGTCTATCATGTCTCTATTCTTGTCTGGCATGTCTCTAGTCTTGTCTAGCTTGTCTCTAGTCTTGTCTAGCTTGTCTCTAGTCTTGTATCGAATGTCTCTAGTCTTGTCTATCATGTCTCTAGTCTTGTCTAGCATGTCTCTAGTCTTGTATCGAATGTCTCTAGTCTTGTCTATCATGTCTCTATTCTTGTCTGGCATGTCTCTAGTCTTTTCTGGCCCAGGAGGGGCTCTAGGCATTGGGATGGTGATTGAAAACGGTTCCGTTATGGATGAAGATGGAGCCCCCTGGATGAAGATCTTTCGCTGCTGGGATGAAGATGTTTCTCCGGACTTCATCAATGGTGAGTAGCAATTTTGGGTTTAGTTTTAGGGGTTTTTTTGTTTTTTGTTGGGGGTGTTTTTTTTTTTTTTTTAGACTAAGGCTTTTTTATTTTTTTATTGGCTTAAAAAGAACTGAATGCCCTTTTAATGGCGATGCCATACAAATGCCCTTTTCAGGGCAATGGGTAGATTAGTTTTTTTTGGGGGGGTTGGGGAATGCGGGGTTGTCATGTTAGGGAGTACTTTGTTTATTTTTTTGGCAAAAAAGCTGCTAACTTTAGGGTAATGCCCTACAAAAGGCCATTTTAAGGGCTATTGGTAGTTTATTTATAGATTTGTAGGTGTTTATTTTGAAGTGGGTTTTTTTTTTAACGGAGCTATTAGAATAGGAATTACTATTTTTATTTTGGATAATTTCATTTGTTATTATTTGTAATGTTAGCTTTTTTTATTTTTTGTAATTTTAGTTTTTTTTATTTTGTGCAATGTTAGTTTTTTTATTTTGTGTAATGTTTTTAATGTAGTTAGTATATTTTTAATTTTATTTAAGAGTATTTGTCTTGTAGGTCCCTAGCCTTGTCTAGCATGTCTCTATTCTTGTCTGGCATGTCTCTAGTCTTTTCTGGCCCAGGAGGGGCGCTAGGCATTGGGATGGTGATTGAAGACGGTTCCATTATGGATGAAGATGGAGCCCCCTGGATGAAGATCTTTCGCTGCTGGGATGAAGATGTTTCTCCGGACTTCATCAATGGTGAGTAGCAATTTTGGGTTTAGTTTTAGGGGTTTTTTTGTTTTTTGTTGGGGTGTTTTTTGTTTTTTTTAGATTAAGGCTATTTTATTTTTTATTGGCTTAAAAAGAACTGAATGCCCTTTTAATGGCGATGCCATACAAATGCCCTTTTCAGGGCAATGGGTAGATTAGTTTTTTTGGGGGGGGTTTCGGGAATGCGGGGTTGTAATGTTAGGGAGTACTTTGTTTATTTTTTTAGGCAAAAAAGCTGCTAACTTTAGGGTAATGCCCTACAAAAGGCTCTTTTAAGGGCTATTGGTAGTTTATTTATAGATTTGTAGGGGTTTATTTTTAAGTGTTTTTTTTTTTAATGGAGCTATTAGAATAGGAATTACTATTTTTATTTTGGATAATTTCATTTGTTATTATTTGTAATGTTAGCTTTTTTTATTTTTTGTAATTTTTGTTTTTTTTATTTAGTGCAATGTTAGTTTTTTTATTTTGTGTAATGTTTTTAATGTAGTTAGTATATTTTTAATTTTATTTAAGGGTATTTGTCTTGTAGGTCTCTATTCTTGTCTAGCATGTCTCTAGCCTGGTCTAGCATGCTCTGTTCTTATCTGGGATGTCTCTAGTCTTGTCTAGCATGTCTCTAGCCTTGTCTAGCATGTCTCTGTTCTTATCTGGGATGTCTCTAGTCTTGTCTAGCATGTCTCTAGCCTTGTCTAGCCTATCTCTATTCTTTTCTGGCACATCTCTAGTCTTGTTTAGCATGTCTCTACTCCTGTCAAGCATGTCTTTAGTCTTGTCTAGCATGTCTCTCTTCTTGTCTGGCATGTTTCTAGTATTGTCTAGCAAGTCTCTACTCTTGTCTGGCATGTCTCTAGTCTTGTCTGGCATGTCTCTAGTCTTGTCTGGCATGTCTCTAGTCTTGTCTGGCATGTCTTTAGTCTTATGTAGCATGTCTCTAGTCTTATGTAGCATGTCTCTAGTCTTGTCTGGCATGTCTCTAGTCTTATGTAGCATGTCTCTAGTCTTATGTAGAATGTCTCTAGTCTTGTCTGGCATGTCTCTAGTCTTTTGTAGCATGTCTCTAGCCTTGTCTAGGATGTTTCAAGTCTTTTCTGGCATGTCTCTAGTCTTGTCTGCATTGTCTCTAGTTTTGTCTAGCATATCTCTAGCCTTATGTAGCATGTCTCTAGTCTTATGTAGCATGTCTCAAGTCTTGTCTGGCATGTCTCTAGCCTTGTCTAGCATGTCTCTAGTCTTTTCTGGCATGTCTCTAGTCTCTGGCATGTCTCTAGTTTTGTCTAGCATGTCTCTAGCCCTGTCAAGCATGTCTTTAGTCTTGTCTAGCATGTCTCTATTCTTGTCTGGCATGTCTCTAGTATTGTCTAGCATATCTCTAGTCTTGTCTCGCAAGTCTTTAGTCTTGTCTATCATGTCTCTAGTCTTGTCTCGCAAGTCTCTAGTCTTGTCTATCATGTCTCTAGTCTTGTCTAGCATATCTCTAGTCTTGTCTCGCAAGTCTCTAGTCTTGTCTATAATGTCTCTAGTCTTGTCTGGCATATCTCTAGTCTTGTCTAGCATATCTCTAGTCTTGTCTCGCGTCTCTAGTCTTGTCTAGCATCTCTCTAGTCTTGTCTAGCATATCTCTAGTCTTGTCTAGCATATCTCTAGACTTGTCTAGCATATCTCTAGTCTTGTCTCGCGTCTCTAGTCTTGTCTAGCATGTCTCTAGTCTTGTCTAGCATATCTCTAGTCTTGTCTAGCATATCTCTAGTCTTGTCTAGCATATCTCTAGACTTGTCTAGCATATCTCTAGTCTTGTCTCGCAAGTCTCTAGTCTTGTCTCGAATGTCTCTAGTCTTGTCTATCATGTCTCTATTCTTGTCTAGCATATCTCTAGTCTTGTCTAGCATATCTCTAGTCTTGTCTAGGATATCTCTAGTCTTGTCTCGCAAGTCTCTAGTCTTGTCTATCATGTCTCTAGTCTTGTCTAGCATATCTCTGTTCTTGTCTAGCATACCTCTAGTCTTGTCTAGCATATCTCTAGTCTTGTCTAGCATATCTCTAGTCTTGTCTCGCAAGTCTCTAGTCTTGTCTCGAATGTCTCTAGTCTTGTCTATCATGTCTCTATTCTTGTCTGGCATGTCTTTAGTCTTGTCTAGCTTGTCTCTAGTCTTGTCTAGCATGTCTCTAGTCTTGTCTAGCATGTCTCTAGTCTTGTCTGGCATGTCTTTAGTCTTGTCTAGCTTGTCTCTAGTCTTGTCTAGCATGTCTCTAGTCTTGTCTCGAATGTCTCTAGTATTGTCTATCATGTCTCTATTCTTGTCTGGCATGTCTCTAGTCTTTTCTGGCCCAGGAGGGGCGCTAGGCATTGGGATGTTGATTGAAGACGGTTCCGTTATGGATGAAGATGGAGCCCCCTGGATGAAGATCTTTCGCTGCTGGGATGAAGATGTTTCTCCGGACTTCATCAATGGTGAGTAGCAATTTTGGGTTTAGTTTTAGTTTTTTTTTGTTTTTTGTTGGGGGTGTTTGGGTTTTTTTTAGATTAAGGCTTTTTTATTTTTCATTGGCTTAAAAAGAACTGAATGCCCTTTTAATGGCGATGCCCATACAAATGCCCTTTTCAGGGCAATGGGTAGATTAGTTTTTTTGGGGGGGTTTTGGGGGATGCGGGGTTGTCATGTTAGGGAGTACTTTGTTTATTTGATTGGCAAAAAAGCTGCTAACTTTAGGGTAATGCCCTACAAAAGGCCCTTTTAAGGGCTATTGGTAGTTTATTAATAGATTTGTGGGGGTTTATTTTGAAGTGTTTTTTTTTTTTAACGGAGCTATTAGAATAGGAATTACTATTTTTATTTTGGATAATTTCATTTGTTATTATTTGTAATGTTAGCTTTTTTTATTTTTTGTAATTTTAGTTTTTTTTATTTTGTGTAATGTTAGTTTTTTTATTTTGTGTAATGTTTTTAATGTAGTTAGTATATTTTTAATTTTATTTAAGGGTATTTGTCTTGTAGGTCTCTATTCTTGTCTAGCATGTCTCTAGCCTGGTCTAGCATGCTCTGTTCTTATCTGGGATGTCTCTATTCTTGTCTAGCATGTCTCTAGCCTTGTCTAGCATGTCTCTGTTCTTATCTGGGATGTCTCTAGCCTTGTCTAGTATGTCTCTAGTCTTGTCTGACATATCTCTATTCTTTTCTGGCACATCTCTAGTCTTGTCTAGCATGTCTCTAGTCTTGTCTAGCATGTCTCTAGTCTTGTCTAGCATGTCTCTAGTCTCTGGCATGTCTCTAGTCTTGTCTAGCATGTCTCTACTCCTGTCAAGCATGTCTTTAGTCTTGTCTAGCATGTCTCTATTCTTGTCTGGCATGTTTCTAGTATTGTCTAGCAAGTCTCTAGTCTTGTCTGGCATGTCTTTAGTCTTGTTGCATATCTCTTGACTTGTCTGGCATGTCTCTAGTCTTATGTAGCATGTCTCTAGTCTTATGTAGCATGTCTCTAGTCTTGTCTGGCATGTCTCTAGTCTTATGTAGCATGTCTCTAGTCTTATGTAGCATGTCTCTAGTCTTATGTAGCATGTCTCTAGTCTTGTCTGGCATGTCTCTAGTCTTTTGTAGCATGTCTCTAGTCTTATGTAGCATGTTTCTAGTCTTGTCTGGCATGTCTCGAGTCTTATGTAGCATGTCTCTAGTCTTATGTAGCATGTCTCTAGTATTGTCTGGCATGTCTCTAGTCTTTTGTAGCATGTCTCTAGTCTTGTCTAGCATGTCTCTAGTCTTACGACGCATGTCTCTAGCCTTGTCTAGGATGTCTCAAGTCTTTTCTGGCATGTCTCTAGTCTTGTCTGCATTGTCTCTAGTTTTGTCTAGCATATCTCTAGTCTTATGTAGCATGTCTCAAGTCTTGTCTGGCATGTCTCTAGCCTTGTCTAGCATGTCTATAGTCTTTTCTGGCATGTCTCTAGTCTCTGGCATGTCTCTAGTTTTGTCTAGCATGTCTCTAGTCCTGTCAAGCATGTCTTTAGTCTTGTCTAGCATGTCTCTATTCTTGTCTGGCATGTCTCTAGTATTGTGTAGCAAGTCTCTAGTCTTGTCTAGCATATCTCTAGTCTTGCCAAGCATGTCTTTAGTCTTGTCTAGGTTGTCTCTAGTCTTGTCTAGCATGTCTCTAGTCTTGTCTAGCATGTCTCTAGTCTTGTCTAGCATGTCTCTAGTCTTGTCTGGCATGTCTTTAGTCTTGTCTAGCTTGTCTCTAGTCTTGTCTAGCATGTCTCTAGTCTTGTCTCGAATGTCTCTAGTCTTGTCTATCATGTCTCTATTCTTGTCTGGCATGTCTCTAGTCTTTTGTGGCCCAGGAGGGGCGCTAGGCATTGGGATGGTGATTGAAGACGGTTCCGTTATGGATGAAGATGGAGCCCCCTAGATGAAGATCTTTCGCTGCTGGGATGAAGATGTTTCTCCGGACTTCATCAATGGTGAGTAGCAATTTTGGGTTTAGTTTTAGTTTTTTTTGTTTTTTGTTGGGGGTGTTTGTTTTTTTTTTAGATTAAGGCTTTTTTATTTTTCATTGGCTTAAAAAGAACTGAATGCCCTTTTAATGGCGATGCCCATACAAATGCCCTTTTCAGGGCAATGGGTAGATTAGTTTTTTGGGGGGGGGGTTTGGGGGATGCGGGGTTGTCATGTTAGGGAGTACTTTGTTTATTTTTTTGGCAAAAAAGCTGCTAACTTTAGGGTAATGCCCTACAAAAGGCCCTTTTAAGGGCTATTGGTAGTTTATTAATAGATTTGTGGGGGTTTATTTTGAAGTGGGTTTTTTTTAACGGAGCTATTAGAATAGGAATTACTATTTTTATTTTGGATAATTTCATTTGTTATTATTTGTAATGTTAGCTTTTTTTATTTTTTGTAATTTTAGTTTTTTTATTTTGTGTAATGTTTTTAATGTAGTTAGTATATTTTTAATTTTATTTAAGGGTATTTGTCTTGTAGGTCTCTATTCTTGTCTAGCATGTCTCTAGCCTTGTCTAGCATGTCTCTAGCCTTGTCTAGCATGTCTCTGTTCTTATCTGGGATGTCTCTAGTCTTGTCTAGCATGTCTCTGTTCGTATCTGGGATGTCTCTAGTCTTGTCTAGCATGTCTCTGTTCGTATCTGGGATGTCTTTAGTCTTGTCTAGCATGTCTCTGTTCGTATCTGGGATGTCTTTAGTCTTGTCTAGCATGTCTCTGTTCGTATCTGGGATGTCTTTAGTCTTGTCTAGCATGTCTCTGTTCGTATCTGGGATGTCTTTAGTCTTGTCTAGCATGTCTCTGTTCTTATCTGGGATGTCTCTAGCCTTGTCTAGCATGTCTTTAGTCTTGTCTAGCCTATCTCTATTCTTTTCTGGCACATCTCTAGTCTTGTCTAGCATGTCTTTAGTCTTGTCTAGCCTATCTCTATTCTTTTCTGGCACATCTCTAGTCTTGTCTAGCATGTCTCTAGTCTTGTCTAGCATCTCTCTAGTCTTGTCTGACATGTCTCTAGTCTTGTTTAGCATGTCTCTACTCCTGTCAAGCATGTCTTTAGTCTTGTCTAGCATGTCTCTATTCTTGTCTGGCATGTTTCTAGTATTGTCTAGCAAGTCTCTAGTCTTGTCTGGCATGTCTCTAGTCTTGTTGCATATCTCTTGACTTGTCTGGCATGTCTCTAGTCTTATGTAGCATGTCTCTAGTCTTATATAGCATGTCTCTAGTCTTATGTAGCATGTCTCTAGTCTTATGTAGCATGTCTCTAGTCTTATATAGCATGTCTCTAGTCTTATGTAGCATGTCTCTAGTCTTGTCTGGCATGTCTCTAGTCTTATGTAGCATGTCTCTAGTCTTATGTAGCATGTCTCTAGTCTTGTCTGGCATGTCTCTAGTCTTTTGTAGCATGTCTCTAGTCTTGTCTAGCATGTCTCTAGTCTTACGACGCATGTCTCTAGCCTTGCCTAGGATGTCTCAAGTCTTTTCTGGCATGTCTCTAGTCTTGTCTGCATTGTCTCTAGTCTTGTCTGGCATATCTCTAGTCTTATGTAGCATGTCTCAAGTCTTGTCTGGCATGTCTCTAGCCTTGTCTAGCATGTCTCTAGTCTTTTCTGGCATGTCTCTAGTCTCTGGCATGTCTCTAGTTTTGTCTAGCATGTCTCTAATCCTGTCAAGCATGTCTTTAGTCTTGTCTAGCATGTCTCTATTCTTGTCTGGCATGTCTCTAGTATTGTGTAGCAAGTCTCTAGTCTTGTCTAGCATGTCTCTAGTCTTGTCTAGCATCTCTCTAGTCTTGTCTAGCATGTCTCTAGTCTTGTCTAGCATGTCTCTAGTCTTGTCTCGCAAGTCTCTAGTCTTGCCAAGCATGTCTTTAGTCTTGTCTAGCTTGTCTCTAGTCTTGTCTAGCATGTCTCTGTTCTTATCTGGGATGTCTCTAGTCTTGTCTAGCATGTCTTTCGTCTTGTCTAGCCTATCTCTATTCTTTTCTGGCACATCTCTAGTCTTGTCTAGCATGTCTCTAGTCTTGTCTATCATGTCTCTAGCCTTGTATAGGATGTCTCTAGTCTTTTCTGGCATGTCTCTAGTCTTGTCTGCATTGTCTCTAGTCTTGTCTAGCATGTCTCTAGTCTTGTCTAGCATGTCTCTAGCCTTGTCTAGGATGTCTCTAGTCTTTTCTGGCATGTCTCTAGTCTTGTCTGCATTGTCTCTAGTCTTGTCTAGCATGTCTCTAGTCTTGTCTGGCATGTCTCTAGCCTTATGTAGCGTGTATCTAGTCTTATGTAGCATGTCTCCAGTCTTGTCTGGAATGTCTCTATCCTTGTCTAGCATGCCTCTAGTCTTCTCTACCATGTCTCTAGTCTTTTCTTGCATGTCTCTAGTCTTATGTAGCATGTCTCAAGTCTTGTCTGTAGCATGTCTCTAACTTTTTCTAGCATGTCTATAGTCTCTGGCATGTCTCTAGTCTTATATAGCATATCTCTAGTCTTGTCTGCCATATCTCTAGTCTTGTCTGGCATGTCTCTACGCTTCTCTAGCATGACTCTAGTCTTGTCTAGCATGTATCTAGTCTTTTCTCTTGTCTCTGGCATGTCTCTCGACTTTTTTGGCATTTCTCTAGTTTTGTCTGGTACATCTCTAGTCTTGTCTAGCATCTCTCTAATTTTGTCTGGCATTTCTCTAGTCTTGTCTAGCATCTCTCTAATTTTGTCTGGCATTTCTCTAGTCTTGTCTAGCATCTCTCTATTCTTGTCTGGCATGTCTCTAGTATTGTCTAGCATATCTCTAGTCTTGTCTCGCAAGTCTCTAGTCTTGTCTATCATGTCTCTAGTCTTGTCTAGCATATCTCTAGTCTTGTCTCGCAAGTCTCTAGTCTTGTCTGTCATGTCTCTAGTCTTGTCTGGCATATCTCTAGTCTTGTCTAGCATATCTCTAGTCTTGTCTCGCGTCTCTAGTCTTGTCTAGCATCTCTCTAGTCTTGTCTAGCATATCTCTAGTCTAGTCTAGCATATCTCTAGTCTTGTCTAGCATATCTCTAGTCTTGTCTCGCAAGTCTCTAGTCTTGTCTCGAATGTCTCTAGTCTTGTCTATCATGTCTCTAGTCTTGTCTAGCATCTCTCTAGTCTTGTCTAGCATCTCTCTAGTCTTGTCTAGCATATCTCTAGTCTTGTCTAGCATATCTCTAGTCTTGTCTAGGATATCTCTAGTCTTGTCTCGCAAGTCTCTAGTCTTGTCTATCATGTCTCTAGTCTTGTCTAGCATATCTCTAGTCTTGTCTAGCATATCTCTAGTCTTGTCTAGCATATCTCTAGTCTTGTCTAGCATATCTCTAGTCTTGTCTCGCAAGTCTCTAGTCTTGTCTCAAATGTCTCTAGTCTTGTCTATCATGTCTCTAGTCTTGTCTAGCATCTCTCTAGTCTTGTCTAGCATCTCTCTAGTCTTGTCTAGCATATCTCTAGTCTTGTCTAGCATATCTCTAGTCTTGTCTAGGATATCTCTAGTCTTGTCTCGCAAGTCTCTAGTCTTGTCTATCATGTCTCTAGTCTTGTCTAGCATATCTCTAGTCTTGTCTAGCATATCTCTAGTCTTGTCTAGCATATCTCTAGTCTTGTCTAGCATATCTCTAGTCTTGTCTCGCAAGTCTCTAGTCTTGTCTCGAATGTCTCTAGTCTTGTCTATCATGTCTCTATTCTTGTCTGGCATGTCTTTAGTCTTGTCTAGCTTGTCTCTAGTCTTGTCTAGCATGTCTCTAGTCTTGTCTAGCATGTCTCTAGTCTTGTCTGGCATGTCTTTAGTCTTGTCTAGCTTGTCTCTAGTCTTGTCTAGCATGTCTCTAGTCTTGTCTCGAATGTCTCTAGTCTTGTCTATCATGTCTCTATTCTTGTCTGGCATGTCTCTAGTCTTTTCTGGCCCAGGAGGGGCGCTAGGCATTGGGATGGTGATTGAAGACGGTTCCGTTATGGATGAAGATGGAGCCCCCTGGATGAAGATCTTTCGCTGCTGGGATGAAGATGTTTCTCCGGACTCAATGGTGAGTAGCAATTTTGGGTTTTTTGTTGGGGGTGTTTGGTTTTTTTTTAGATTAAGGCTTTTTTATTTTTCATTGGCTTAAAAAGAACTGAATGCCCTTTTAATGGCGATGCCCATACAAATGCCCTTTTCAGGGCAATGGGTAGATTAGTTTTTTTGGGGGGGTTTTGGGGATGCGGGGTTGTCATGTTAGGGAGTACTTTGTTTATTTGATTGGCAAAAAAGCTGCTAACTTTAGGGTAATGCCCTACAAAAGGCCCTTTTAAGGGCTATTGGTAGTTTATTAATAGATTTGTGGGGGTTTATTTTGAAGTGGTTTTTTTTTTTAACGGAGCTATTAAAATAGGAATTACTATTTTTATTTTGGATAATTTCATTTGTTATTATTTGTAATGTTAGCTTTTTTTATTTTTTGTAATTTTAGTTTTTTTTATTTTGTGTAATGTTAGTTTTTTTATTTTGTGTAATGTTTTTAATGTAGTTAGTATATTTTTAATTTTATTTAAGGGTATTTGTCTTGTAGGTCTCTATTCTTGTCTAGCATGTCTCTAGCCTGGTCTAGCATGCTCTGTTCTTATCTGGGATGTCTCTATTCTTGTCTAGCATGTCTCTAGCCTTGTCTAGCATGTCTCTGTTCTTATCTGGGATGTCTCTAGCCTTGTCTAGCATGTCTCTAGTCTTGTCTGACATATCTCTATTCTTTTCTGGCACATCTCTAGTCTTGTCTAGCATGTCTCTAGTCTTGTCTAGCATGTCTCTACTCCTGTCAAGCATGTCTTTAGTCTTGTCTAGCATGTCTCTATTCTTGTCTGGCATGTCTCTAGTATTGTGTAGCAAGTCTCTAGTCTTGTCTAGCATGTCTCTAGTCTTGTCTAGCATCTCTCTAGTCTTGTCTAGCATGTCTCTAGTCTTGTCTAGCATGTCTCTAGTCTTGTCTCGCAAGTCTCTAGTCTTGCCAAGCATGTCTTTAGTCTTGTCTAGCTTGTCTCTAGTCTTGTCTAGCATGTCTCTGTTCTTATCTGGGATGTCTCTAGTCTTGTCTAGCATGTCTTTAGTCTTGTCTAGCCTATCTCTATTCTTTTCTGGCACATCTCTAGTCTTGTCTAGCATGTCTCTAGTCTTGTCTATCATGTCTCTAGCCTTGTATAGGATGTCTCTAGTCTTTTCTGGCATGTCTCTAGTCTTGTCTGCATTGTCTCTAGTCTTGTCTAGCATGTCTCTAGTCTTGTCTAGCATGTCTCTAGCCTTGTCTAGGATGTCTCTAGTCTTTTCTGGCATGTCTCTAGTCTTGTCTGCATTGTCTCTAGTCTTGTCTAGCATGTCTCTAGTCTTGTCTAGCATGTCTCTAGCCTTATGTAGCGTGTATCTAGTCTTATGTAGCATGTCTCCAGTCTTGTCTGGAATGTCTCTATCCTTGTCTAGCATGCCTCTAGTCTTCTCTACCATGTCTCTAGTCTTTTCTTGCATGTCTCTAGTCTTATGTAGCATGTCTCAAGTCTTGTCTGTAGCATGTCTCTAACTTTTTCTAGCATGTCTATAGTCTCTGGCATGTCTCTAGTCTTATATAGCATATCTCTAGTCTTGTCTGCCATAACTCTAGTCTTGTCTGGCATGTCTCTACGCTTCTCTAGCATGACTCTAGTCTTGTCTAGCATGTATCTAGTCTTTTCTCTTGTCTCTGGCATGTCTCTCGACTTTTTTGGCATTTCTCTAGTTTTGTCTGGTACATCTCTAGTCTTGTCTAGCATCTCTCTAATTTTGTCTGGCATGTCTCTTGTCTTGTCTAGCATCTCTCTAATTTTGTCTGGCATTTCTCTAGTCTTGTCTAGCATCTCTCTATTCTTGTCTGGCATGTCTCTAGTATTGTCTAGCATATCTCTAGTCTTGTCTCGCAAGTCTCTAGTCTTGTCTATCATGTCTCTAGTCTTGTCTCGCAAGTCTCTAGTCTTGTCTATCATGTCTCTAGTCTTGTCTAGCATATCTCTAGTCTTGTCTCGCAAGTCTCTAGTCTTGTCTATCATGTCTCTAGTCTTGTCTGGCATATCTCTAGTCTTGTCTAGCATATCTCTAGTCTTGTCTCGCGTCTCTAGTCTTGTCTAGCATCTCTCTAGTCTTGTCTAGCATATCTCTAGTCTTGTCTAGCATATCTCTAGTCTTGTCTAGCATATCTCTAGTCTTGTCTCGCAAGTCTCTAGTCTTGTCTCGAATGTCTCTAGTCTTGTCTATCATGTCTCTATTCTTGTCTAGCATATCTCTAATCTTGTCTAGCATATCTCTAGTCTTGTCTAGGATATCTCTAGTCTTGTCTCGCAAGTCTCTAGTCTTGTCTATCATGTCTCTAGTCTTGTCTAGCATATCTCTAGTCTTGTCTAGCATATCTCTAGTCTTGTCTAGCATATCTCTAGTCTTGTCTCGCAAGTCTCTAGTCTTGTCTCGAATGTCTCTAGTCTTGTCTATCATGTCTCTATTCTTGTCTGGCATGTCTTTAGTCTTGTCTAGCTTGTCTCTAGTCTTGTCTAGCATGTCTCTAGTCTTGTCTAGCATGTCTCTAGTCTTGTCTGGCATGTCTTTAGTCTTGTCTAGCTTGTCTCTAGTCTTGTCTAGCATGTCTCTAGTCTTGTCTCGAATGTCTCTAGTCTTGTCCTTGTCTTAATGGCGATGCCCATACAAATGCCCTTTTCAGGGCAATGGGTAGATTAGTTTTTTTGGGGGGGTTTTGGGGGATGCGGGGTTGTCATGTTAGGGAGTACTTTGTTTATTTGATTGGCAAAAAAGCTGCTAACTTTAGGGTAATGCCCTACAAAAGGCCCTTTTAAGGGCTATTGGTAGTTTATTAATAGATTTGTGGGGGTTTATTTTGAAGTGGTTTTTTTTTTTTTAACGGAGCTATTAGAATAGGAATTACTATTTTTATTTTGGATAATTTCATTTGTTATTATTTGTAATGTTAGCTTTTTTTATTTTTTGTAATTTTAGTTTTTTTTATTTTGTGTAATGTTAGTTTTTTTATTTTGTGTAATGTTTTTAATGTAGTTAGTATATTTTTAATTTTATTTAAGGGTATTTGTCTTGTAGGTCTCTATTCTTGTCTAGCATGTCTCTAGCCTGGTCTAGCATGCTCTGTTCTTATCTGGGATGTCTCTATTCTTGTCTAGCATGTCTCTAGCCTTGTCTAGCATGTCTCTGTTCTTATCTGGGATGTCTCTAGCCTTGTCTAGCATGTCTCTAGTCTTGTCTGACATATCTCTATTCTTTTCTGGCACATCTCTAGTCTTGTCTAGCATGTCTCTAGTCTTGTCTAGCATGTCTCTACTCCTGTCAAGCATGTCTTTAGTCTTGTCTAGCATGTCTCTATTCTTGTCTGGCATGTCTCTAGTATTGTGTAGCAAGTCTCTAGTCTTGTCTAGCATGTCTCTAGTCTTGTCTAGCATCTCTCTAGTCTTGTCTAGCATGTCTCTAGTCTTGTCTAGCATGTCTCTAGTCTTGTCTCGCAAGTCTCTAGTCTTGCCAAGCATGTCTTTAGTCTTGTCTAGCTTGTCTCTAGTCTTGTCTAGCATGTCTCTGTTCTTATCTGGGATGTCTCTAGTCTTGTCTAGCATGTGTTTAGTCTTGTCTAGCCTATCTCTATTCTTTTCTGGCACATCTCTAGTCTTGTCTAGCATGTCTCTAGTCTTGTCTATCATGTCTCTAGCCTTGTATAGGATGTCTCTAGTCTTTTCTGGCATGTCTCTAGTCTTGTCTGCATTGTCTCTAGTCTTGTCTAGCATGTCTCTAGTCTTGTCTAGCATGTCTCTAGCCTTGTCTAGGATGTCTCTAGTCTTTTCTGGCATGTCTCTAGTCTTGTCTGCATTGTCTCTAGTCTTGTCTAGCATGTCTCTAGTCTTGTCTAGCATGTCTCTAGCCTTATGTAGCGTGTATCTAGTCTTATGTAGCATGTCTCCAGTCTTGTCTGGAATGTCTCTATCCTTGTCTAGCATGCCTCTAGTCTTCTCTACCATGTCTCTAGTCTTTTCTTGCATGTCTCTAGTCTTATGTAGCATGTCTCAAGTCTTGTCTGTAGCATGTCTCTAACTTTTTCTAGCATGTCTATAGTCTCTGGCATGTCTCTAGTCTTATATAGCATATCTCTAGTCTTGTCTGCCATAACTCTAGTCTTGTCTGGCATGTCTCTACGCTTCTCTAGCATGACTCTAGTCTTGTCTAGCATGTATCTAGTCTTTTCTCTTGTCTCTGGCATGTCTCTCGACTTTTTTGGCATTTCTCTAGTTTTGTCTGGTACATCTCTAGTCTTGTCTAGCATCTCTCTAATTTTGTCTGGCATGTCTCTTGTCTTGTCTAGCATCTCTCTAATTTTGTCTGGCATTTCTCTAGTCTTGTCTAGCATCTCTCTATTCTTGTCTGGCATGTCTCTAGTATTGTCTAGCATATCTCTAGTCTTGTCTCGCAAGTCTCTAGTCTTGTCTATCATGTCTCTAGTCTTGTCTCGCAAGTCTCTAGTCTTGTCTATCATGTCTCTAGTCTTGTCTAGCATATCTCTAGTCTTGTCTCGCAAGTCTCTAGTCTTGTCTATCATGTCTCTAGTCTTGTCTTGTGTAATGTTTTTAATGTAGTTAGTATATTTTTAATTTTATTTAAGGGTATTTGTCTTGTAGGTCTCTATTCTTGTCTAGCATGTCTCTAGCCTGGTCTAGCATGCTCTGTTCTTATCTGGGATGTCTCTATTCTTGTCTAGCATGTCTCTAGCCTTGTCTAGCATGTCTCTGTTCTTATCTGGGATGTCTCTAGCCTTGTCTAGCATGTCTCTAGTCTTGTCTGACATATCTCTATTCTTTTCTGGCACATCTCTAGTCTTGTCTAGCATGTCTCTAGTCTTGTCTAGCATGTCTCTACTCCTGTCAAGCATGTCTTTAGTCTTGTCTAGCATGTCTCTATTCTTGTCTGGCATGTCTTTAGTCTTGTTGCATATCTCTTGACTTGTCTGGCATGTCTCTAGTCTTATGTAGCATGTCTCTAGTCTTATGTAGCATGTCTCTAGTCTTGTCTGACATGTCTCTAGTCTTATGTAGCATGTCTCTAGTCTTATGTAGCATGTCTCTAGTCTTATGTAGCCTGTCTCTAGTCTTGTCTGGCATGTCTCTAGTCTTATGTAGCATGTCTCTAGTCTTATGTAGCATGTCTCTAGTCTTGTCTGGCATGTCTCTAGTCTTTTGTAGCATGTCTCTAGTCTTATGTAGCATGTTTCTAGTCTTGTCTGGCATGTCTCTAGTCTTATGTAGCATGTCTCTAGTCTTATGTAGCATGTCTCTAGTATTGTCTGGCATGTCTCTAGTCTTTTGTAGCATGTCTCTAGTCTTGTCTAGCATGTCTCTAGTCTTACGACGCATGTCTCTAGCCTTGTCTAGGATGTCTCAAGTCTTTTCTGGCATGTCTCTAGTCTTGTCTGCATTGTCTCTAGTTTTGTCTAGCATATCTCTAGTCTTATGTAGCATGTCTCAAGTCTTGTCTGGCATGTCTCTAGCCTTGTCTAGCATGTCTCTAGTCTTTTCTGGCATGTCTCTAGTCTCTGGCATGTCTCTAGTTTTTTCTAGCATGTCTCTAGTCCTGTCAAGCATGTCTTTAGTCTTGTCTAGCTTGTCTCTAGTATTGTGTAGCAAGTCTCTAGTCTTGTCTAGCATATCTCTAGTCTTGCCAAGCATGTCTTTAGTCTTGTCTAGGTTGTCTCTAGTCTTGTCTATCATGTCTCTAGTCTTGTCTCGCAAGTCTCTAGTCTTGTCTATCATGTCTCTAGTCTTGTCTAGCATATCTCTAGTCTTGTCTCGCAAGTCTCTAGTCTTGTCTATCATGTCTCTAGTCTTGTCTGGCATATCTCTAGTCTTGTCTAGCATATCTCTAGTCTTGTCTCGCGTCTCTAGTCTTGTCTAGCATCTCTCTAGTCTTGTCTAGCATATCTCTAGTCTTGTCTAGCATATCTCTAGTCTTGTCTAGCATATCTCTAGTCTTGTCTCGCAAGTCTCTAGTCTTGTCTCGAATGTCTCTAGTCTTGTCTATCATGTCTCTATTCTTGTCTAGCATATCTCTAATCTTGTCTAGCATATCTCTAGTCTTGTCTAGGATATCTCTAGTCTTGTCTCGCAAGTCTCTAGTCTTGTCTATCATGTCTCTAGTCTTGTCTAGCATATCTCTAGTCTTGTCTAGCATATCTCTAGTCTTGTCTAGCATATCTCTAGTCTTGTCTCGCAAGTCTCTAGTCTTGTCTCGAATGTCTCTAGTCTTGTCTATCATGTCTCTATTCTTGTCTGGCATGTCTTTAGTCTTGTCTAGCTTGTCTCTAGTCTTGTCTAGCATGTCTCTAGTCTTGTCTAGCATGTCTCTAGTCTTGTCTGGCATGTCTTTAGTCTTGTCTAGCTTGTCTCTAGTCTTGTCTAGCATGTCTCTAGTCTTGTCTCGAATGTCTCTAGTCTTGTCTATCATGTCTCTATTCTTGTCTGGCATGTCTCTAGTCTTTTCTGGCCCAGGAGGGGCGCTAGGCATTGGGATGGTGATTGAAGACGGTTCCGTTATGGATGAAGATGGAGCCCCCTGGATGAAGATCTTTCGCTGCTGGGATGAAGATGTTTCTCCGGACTCAATGGTGAGTAGCAATTTTGGGTTTAGTTTTAGGTTTTTTTTGTTTTTTGTTGGGGGTGTTTGGGTTTTTTTTAGATTAAGGCTTTTTTATTTTTCATTGGCTTAAAAAGAACTGAATGCCCTTTTAATGGCGATGCCCATACAAATGCCCTTTTCAGGGCAATGGGTAGATTAGTTTTTTTGGGGGGGTTTTGGGGGATGCGGGGTTGTCATGTTAGGGAGTACTTTGTTTATTTGATTGGCAAAAAAGCTGCTAACTTTAGGGTAATGCCCTACAAAAGGCCCTTTTAAGGGCTATTGGTAGTTTATTAATAGATTTGTGGGGGTTTATTTTGAAGTGGTTTTTTTTTTTTAACGGAGCTATTAGAATAGGAATTACTATTTTTATTTTGGATAATTTCATTTGTTATTATTTGTAATGTTAGCTTTTTTTATTTTTTGTAATTTTAGTTTTTTTTTATTTTGTGTAATGTTAGTTTTTTTATTTTGTGTAATGTTTTTAATGTAGTTAGTATATTTTTAATTTTATTTAAGGGTATTTGTCTTGTAGGTCTCTATTCTTGTCTAGCATGTCTCTAGCCTGGTCTAGCATGCTCTGTTCTTATCTGGGATGTCTCTATTCTTGTCTAGCATGTCTCTAGCCTTGTCTAGCATGTCTCTGTTCTTATCTGGGATGTCTCTAGCCTTGTCTAGCATGTCTCTAGTCTTGTCTGACATATCTCTATTCTTTTCTGGCACATCTCTAGTCTTGTCTAGCATGTCTCTAGTCTTGTCTAGCATGTCTCTACTCCTGTCAAGCATGTCTTTAGTCTTGTCTAGCATGTCTCTATTCTTGTCTGGCATGTCTTTAGTCTTGTTGCATATCTCTTGACTTGTCTGGCATGTCTCTAGTCTTATGTAGCATGTCTCTAGTCTTATGTAGCATGTCTCTAGTCTTGTCTGGCATGTCTCTAGTCTTATGTAGCATGTCTCTAGTCTTATGTAGCATGTCTCTAGTCTTATGTAGCCTGTCTCTAGTCTTGTCTGGCATGTCTCTAGTCTTATGTAGCATGTCTCTAGTCTTATGTAGCATGTCTCTAGTCTTGTCTGGCATGTCTCTAGTCTTTTGTAGCATGTCTCTAGTCTTATGTAGCATGTTTCTAGTCTTGTCTGGCATGTCTCTAGTCTTATGTAGCATGTCTCTAGTCTTATGTAGCATGTCTCTAGTATTGTCTGGCATGTCTCTAGTCTTTTGTAGCATGTCTCTAGTCTTGTCTAGCATGTCTCTAGTCTTACGACGCATGTCTCTAGCCTTGTCTAGGATGTCTCAAGTCTTTTCTGGCATGTCTCTAGTCTTGTCTGCATTGTCTCTAGTTTTGTCTAGCATATCTCTAGTCTTATGTAGCATGTCTCAAGTCTTGTCTGGCATGTCTCTAGCCTTGTCTAGCATGTCTCTAGTCTTTTCTGGCATGTCTCTAGTCTCTGGCATGTCTCTAGTTTTTTCTAGCATGTCTCTAGTCCTGTCAAGCATGTCTTTAGTCTTGTCTAGCTTGTCTCTAGTATTGTGTAGCAAGTCTCTAGTCTTGTCTAGCATATCTCTAGTCTTGCCAAGCATGTCTTTAGTCTTGTCTAGGTTGTCTCTAGTCTTGTCTAGCATGTCTCTAGTCTTGTCTCGAATGTCTCTAGTCTTGTCTATCATGTCTCTATTCTTGTCTGGCATGTCTCTAGTCTTTTGTGGCCCAGGAGGGGCGCTAGGCATTGGGATGGTGATTGAAGACGGTTCCGTTATGGATGAAGATGGAGCCCCCTAGATGAAGATCTTTCGCTGCTGGGATGAAGATGTTTCTCTGGACTTCATCAATGGTGAGTAGCAATTTTGGGTTTAGTTTTAGTTTTTTTTGTTTTTTGTTGGGGGTGTTTGGTTTTTTTTTTAGATTAAGGCTTTTTTATTTTTCATTGGCTTAAAAAGAACTGAATGCCCTTTTAATGGCGATGCCCATACAAATGCCCTTTTCAGGGCAATGGGTAGATTAGTTTTTTTTGGGGGGGGTTTGGGGGATGCGGGGTTGTCATGTTAGGGAGTACTTTGTTTATTTTTTTGGCAAAAAAGCTGCTAACTTTAGGGTAATGCCCTACAAAAGGCCCTTTTAAGGGCTATTGGTAGTTTATTAATAGATTTGTGGGGGTTTATTTTGAAGTGGGGTTTTTTTTAACGGAGCTATTAGAATAGGAATTACTATTTTTATTTTGGATAATTTCATTTGTTATTATTTGTAATGTTAGCTTTTTTTATTTTTTGTAATTTTAGTTTTTTTATTTTGTGTAATGTTTTTAATGTAGTTAGTATATTTTTAATTTTATTTAAGGGTATTTGTCTTGTAGGTCTCTAATCTTGTCTAGCATGTCTCTAGCCTTGCCTAGCATGTCTCTAGCCTTGTCTAGCATGTCTCTGTTCTTATCTGGGATGTCTCTAGTCTTGTCTAGCATGTCTCTGTTCGTATCTGTGATGTCTTTAGTCTTGTCTAGCATGTCTCTGTTCGTATCTGGGATGTCTTTAGTCTTGTCTAGCATGTCTCTGTTCGTATCTGGGATGTCTTTAGTCTTGTCTAGCATGTCTCTGTTCTTATCTGGGATGTCTCTAGCCTTGTCTAGCATGTCTTTAGTCTTGTCTAGCCTATCTCTATTCTTTTCTGGCACATCTCTAGTCTTGTCTAGCATGTCTTTAGTCTTGTCTAGCCTATCTCTATTCTTTTCTGGCACATCTCTAGTCTTGTCTAGCATGTCTCTAGTCTTGTCTAGCATCTCTCTAGTCTTGTCTGACATGTCTCTAGTCTTGTTTAGCATGTCTCTACTCCTGTCAAGCATGTCTTTAGTCTTGTCTAGCATGTCTCTATTCTTGTCTGGCATGTTTCTAGTATTGTCTAGCAAGTCTCTAGTCTTGTCTGGCATGTCTCTAGTCTTGTTGCATATCTCTTGACTTGTCTGGCATGTCTCTAGTCTTATGTAGCATGTCTCTAGTCTTATATAGCATGTCTCTAGTCTTATGTAGCATGTCTCTAGTCTTATGTAGCATGTCTCTAGTCTTATATAGCATGTCTCTAGTCTTATGTAGCATGTCTCTAGTCTTGTCTGGCATGTCTCTAGTCTTATGTAGCATGTCTCTAGTCTTGTCTGGCATGTCTCTAGTCTTTTGTAGCATGTCTCTAGTCTTGTCTAGCATGTCTCTAGTCTTACGACGCATGTCTCTAGCCTTGCCTAGGATGTCTCAAGTCTTTTCTGGCATATCTCTAGTCTTGTCTGCATTGTCTCTAGTCTTGTCTGGCATATCTCTAGTCTTATGTAGCATGTCTCAAGTCTTGTCTGGCATGTCTCTAGCCTTGTCTAGCATGTCTCTAGTCTTTTCTGGCATGTCTCTAGTCTCTGGCATGTCTCTAGTTTTGTCTAGCATGTCTCTAATCCTGTCAAGCATGTCTTTAGTCTTGTCTAGCATGTCTCTATTCTTGTCTGGCATGTCTCTAGTCTTTTCTGGCATGTCTCTAGTCTCTGGCATGTCTCTAGTTTTGTCTAGCATGTCTCTAATCCTGTCAAGCATGTCTTTAGTCTTGTCTAGCATGTCTCTAATCCTGTCAAGCATGTCTTTAGTCTTGTCTAGCATGTCTCTAATCCTGTCAAGCATGTCTCTATTCTTGTCTGGCATGTCTCTAGTATTGTGTAGCAAGTCTCTAGTCTTGTCTAGCATGTCTCTAGTCTTGTCTAGCATCCCTCTAGTCTTGTCTAGCATGTCTCTAGTCTTGCCAAGCATGTCTCTAGTCTTGTCTCGCAAGTCTCTAGTCTTGTCTGGCATGTCTTTAGTCTTGTCTAGCTTGTCTCTAGTCTTGTCTAGCATGTCTCTGTTCTTATCTGGGATGTCTCTAGTCTTGTCTAGCCTATCTCTATTCTTTTCTGGCACATCTCTAGTCTTGTCTAGCATGTCTCTAGTCTTGTCTATCATGTCTCTAGCCTTGTATAGGATGTCTCTAGTCTTTTCTGGCATGTCTCTAGTCTTGTCTGCATTGTCTCTAGTCTTGTCTAGCATGTCTCTAGTCTTGTCTAGCATGTCTCTAGCCTTGTCTAGGATGTCTCTAGTCTTTTCTGGCATGTCTCTAGTCTTGTCTGCATTGTCTCTAATCTTGTCTAGCATGTCTCTAGTCTTGTCTAGCATGTCTCTAGCCTTATGTAGCGTGTATCTAGTCTTATGTAGCATGTCTCCAGTCTTGTCTGGAATGTCTCTATCCTTGTCTAGCATGCCTCTAGTCTTCTCTACCATGTCTCTAGTCTTTTCTTGCATGTCTCTAGTCTTATGTAGCATGTCTCAAGTCTTGTCTGTAGCATGTCTCTAACTTTTTCTAGCATGTCTATAGTCTCTGGCATGTCTCTAGTCTTATATAGCATGTCTCTAGTCTTGTCTGCCATATCTCTAGTCTTGTCTGGCATGTCTCTACGCTTCTCTAGCATGACTCTAGTCTTGTCTAGCATGTATCTAGTCTTTTCTCTTGTCTCTGGCATGTCTCTCGACTTTTTTGGCATTTCTCTAGTTTTGTCTGGTACATCTCTAGTCTTGTCTAGCATCTCTCTAATTTTGTCTGGCATGTCTCTTGTCTTGTCTAGCATCTCTCTAATTTTGTCTGGCATTTCTCTAGTCTTGTCTATCATCTCTCTAGTCTTGCCTGGCATGTCTCTATTCTTGTCTGGCATGTCTCTAGTCTTATATAGCATATCTCTAGTCTTGTCTGGTATCTCTCTAGTCTTGTCTGGCATCTCTCTAGTCTTGTCTGGCATGTCTATAGTCTTGTCTAGCATGTCTCTAGTCTTCTCTAGCATGTCTCTAGTCTTGTCTGGTATGACTCTAGTCTGGTCTAGCATGTCTCTAGTCTTGTCTGGCATGTCTATAGTCTTGTCTAGCATGTCTCTAGTCTTCTCTAGCATGTCTCTAGTCTTGTCTGGCATGACTCTAGTCTGGTCTAGCATGTCTCTAGTCTTGTCTGGCATCTTTCTAGTCTTGCTTGGCATGTCTCTATTCTTTTCTGGCATGTCTCTAGTCTTGTCTAGCATCTCTCTAGTCTTGCTTGGCATGTCTCTATTCTTTTATGGCATGGCTCTAGTCTTGTCTAGCTTCTCTCTAGTCTTGCTTGGCATGTCTCTATTCTTTTCTGGCATGTCTCTAGTCTTGTCTAGCATCTCTCTAGTCTTGCTTGGCATGTCTCTATTCTTTTCTGGCATGTCTCTAGTCTTGTCTAGCATCTCTCTAGTCTTGCCTGGCATGTCTCTATTCTTGAAGTACAGCAAACAAACTTTCTGTTTGCTGTACTTCATTGATATTTACAAGTTTGGCAGTTACTTGTGATTGTTCTCCCTCTGGGTTTGAAGTGCTGGATACCTTTCTATGAATTATGTCTCTATTCTTGTCTGCCATGTTTCTAGTCTTATATAGCATCTCTCTAGTCTTGTCTAGCATGTCTCTAGTCCTATCTAGCATGTCTCTAGTCTTGTCTGCATTGTCTCTAGTCTTGTCTAGCATCTCTCTAGTCTTGTCTAGCTTGTCTCTAGTCTTGTCTAGCATGTCTCTAGTCTTGTCTAGCATGTCTCTAGTCGTGTCTAGCATATCTCTAGTCTTGTCTAGCATGTCTCTAGTCTTGTCTAGCATGTCTCTAGTCTTGTCTGGCATCTCTCTAGTCTTGTCTAGCATGCCTCTAGTCCTATCTAGCATGTCTCTAGTCCTATCTAGCTTGTCTCTAGTCTTATATAGCATCTCTATAGTCTTGTCTAGCATGTCTCTAGTCTTGTCTAGCATGTCTCTAGTCTTGTCTGGTATGTCTCTAGTCTTGTCTGGCATGTCTCTAGTCTTATATAGCATCTCTCTAGTCTTGTCTGGCATGCCTCTAGTCCTATCTAGCATGTCTCTAGTCCTATCTAGCTTGTCTCTAGTCTTGTCTAGCATGCCTCTAGTCCTATCTAGCATGTCTCTAGTCCTATCTAGCTTGTCTCTAGTCTTATATAGCATCTCTATAGTCTTGTCTAGCATGTCTCTAGTCTTGTCTAGCATGTCTCTAGTCTTGTCTGGTATGTCTCTAGTCTTGTCTGGCATGTCTCTAGTCTTATATAGCATCTCTCTAGTCTTGTCTGGCATGCCTCTAGTCCTATCTAGCATGTCTCTAGTCCTATCTAGCTTGTCTCTAGTCTTATATAGCATCTCTATAGTCTTGTCTAGCATGTCTCTAGTCTTGTCTAGCATGTCTCTAGTCTTGTCTGGTATGTCTCTAGTCTTGTCTGGCATGTCTCTAGTCTTATATAGCATCTCTCTAGTCTTGTCTGGCATGCCTCTAGTCCTATCTAGCATGCCTCTAGTCCTATCTAGCATGTCTCTAGTCCTATCTAGCTTGTCTCTAGTCTTATATAGCATCTCTATAGTCTTGTCTAGCATGTCTCTAGTCTTGTCTAGCATGTCTCTAGTCTTGTCTGGTATGTCTCTAGTCTTGTCTGGCATGTCTCTAGTCTTATATAGCATCTCTCTTGTCTTGTCTGGCATGTCTCTAATCTTGTTTAGCATTTCTCTAGTCTTGTCTAGTATGTCTCTAGTTCTTGTCTGGCATCTCTCTAGTCTTGTCTGGCATCTCTCTAGTCTTGTCTGGCATGTCTCTATTCTTGTCTGGCATGTCTCTAGTCTTGTCTGACATGTCTCTAGTCTTGTGTGGCATGTCTCTAGTCTTGTCTGGCATGTCTCTAGTCTTGTCTGGCATGTCTCTAGTCTTGTCTGGCATGTCTCTAGTCTTGTGTGGCAGGTCTCTAGTCTTGTCTGGCATGTCTCTAGTCTTGTCTGCCATGTTTCTAGTCTTATATAGCATCTCTCTAGTCTTGTCTAGCATGTCTCTAGTCTTGACTGGCATGTCTCTAGTTTTGTCTAGCATGTCTCTATTCTTGTCTAGCATGTCTCTAGTCGTGTCTAGCATGTCTCTAGTCGTGTCTAGCATCTCTCTAGTCTTGTCTAGCATGTCTCTAGTCTTGTCTAGCATGTCTCTAGTCTTGTCTAGCATCTCTCTAGTCTTGTCTAGCATCTCTCTAGTCTTGTCTAGCATCTCTCTAGTCTTGTCTAGCATGTCTCTAGTCTTGTCTAGCATGTCTCTAGTTTTGTCTAGCATGTCTCTAGTCGTGTCTAGCATGTCTCTAGTCTTGTCTGGCATGTCTCTAGTCTTGTCTGGCATGTCTCTAGTCTTATATTATATAGCATCTCTATAGTCTTGTCTGGCATGTCTCTAGTCTTGGCTGACATGTCTCTAGTCTTGTCTGGCATGTCTCTAGTCTTATATAGCATCTCTCTAGTCTTGTCTGGCATGTCTCTAGTCTTGTCTGGCATGTCTCTAGTCTTTTCTGGCATGTCTCTAGTCTTGTGTGGCATGTCTCTAGTCTTGTGTGGCATGTCTCTAGTCTTGTCTGGCATGTCTCTAGTCTTGTCTGACATGTCTCTAGTCTTGTGTGGCATGTCTCTAGTCTTGTCTGGCATGTCTCTAGTCTTGTGTGGCATGTCTCTAGTCTTGTCTGGCATGTCTCTAGTCTTGTCTGGCATGTCTCTAGTCTTGTGTGGCAGGTCTCTAGTCTTGTCTGGCATGTCTCTAGTTTTGTCTGGCATGTCTCTATTCTTGTCAGGCATGTCTCTAGTCTTGTCTGGCATGTCTCTAGTCTTGTCTGGCATGTCTCTAGTCTTGTCTGGCATGTCTCTAGTCTTCTCTGGCATGTCTCTATTCTTGTCTGGCATGTCTCTAGTCTTGTCTGGCATGTCTCTAGTCTTTTCTGGCATGTCTCTAGTTTTGTCTGGCATGTCTCTAGTCTTGTCTGGCATGTCTCTAGTCTTGTCTGGCATGTCTCTAGTCTTTTCTGGCATGTCTCTATTCTTGTCTGGCATGTCTCTAGTCTTGTCTGGCATGTCTCTAGTCTTGTCTAGCATCTCTCTGGTCTTGTCTAGCATGTCTCTAGTCGTGTCTAGCATATCTCTAGTCTTGTCTAGCATCTCTCTAGTCTTGTCTAGCATGTCTCTAGTCTTGTCTAGCATCTCTCTAGTCTTGTCTGGCATGTCTCTAGTCTTGTCTAGCATGTCTCTAGTCTTGTGTGGCATGTCTCTAGTCTTGTCTAGCATCTCTCTAGTCTTGTCTAGCATCTCTCTAGTCTTGTCTAGCATCTCTCTAGTCTTGTCTAGCATGTCTCTAGTCTTGTCTAGCATGTCTCTAGTCTTGTCTAGCATCTCTCTAGTCTTGTCTAGCATGTCTCTAGTCGTGTCTAGCATGTCTCTAGCCTTGTCTCGAATGTCTCTAGTCTTGTCTATCATGTCTCTAGTCTTGTCTAGCATGTCTCTAGTCTTGTCTAGCATGTCTCTAGTCTTGTCTAGCCTATCTCTAGTCTTGTCTAGCATCTCTCTAGTCTTGTCTAGCATCTCTCTAGTCTTGTCTAGCATCTCTCTAGTCTTGTCTAGCATGTCTCTAGTCTTGTCTAGCCTATCTCTAGTCTTGTCTAGCATGTCTCTAGTCTTGTCTAGCATGTCTCTAGTCTTGTCTGACATGTCTCTAGTCTTGTCTGACATGTCTCTAGTCTTGTCTGTCATGTCTCTAGTCGTGTCTAGCATGTCTCTAGTCTTGTTTAGCATGTCTCTAGTCTTGTCTGAGATGTCTCTAGTCTTGTCTGACATGTCTCTAGTCTTGTCTGTCATGTCTCTAGTCGTGTCTAGCATCTCTCTAGTCTTGTCTGGCATGTCTCTAGTCTTATATAGCATCTCTATAGTCTTGTCTGGCATGTCTCTAGTCTTATATAGCATCTCTATAGTCTTGTCTGGCATGTCTCTAGTCTTGTCTGGCATGTCTCTAGTCTTGTCTGGCATGTCTCTAGTCTTGTCTGGCATGTCTCTAGTCTTATATTATATAGCATCTCTATAGTCTTGTCTGGCATGTCTCTAGTCTTGTCTGACATGTCTCTAGTCTTGTCTGGCATGTCTCTAGTCTTATATAGCATCTCTCTAGTCTTGTCTGGCATGTCTCTAGTCTTGTCTGGCATGTCTCTAGTCTTTTCTGGCATGTCTCTAGTCTTGTCTGGCATGTCTCTAGTCTTGTCTGACATGTCTCTAGTCTTGTGTGGCATGTCTCTAGTCTTGTCTGGCATGTCTCTAGTCTTGTGTGGCAGGTCTCTAGTCTTGACTGGCATGTCTCTAGTTTTGTCTGGCATGTCTCTATTCTTGTCTGGTATGTCTCTAGTCTTGTCTGGCATGTCTCTAGTCTTATATAGCATCTCTCTAGTCTTGTCAGGCATGTCTCTAGTCTTGTCAGGCATGTCTCTAGTCTTGTCTGGCATGTCTCTAGTCTTGTCTGGCATGTCTCTAGTCTTGTCTGGCATGTCTCTATTCTTGTCTGGCATGTCTCTAGTCTTGTCTGGCATGTCTCTAGTCTTTTCTGGCATGTCTCTAGTCTTGTCTGGCATGTCTCTAGTCTTGTCTGGCATGTCTCTAGTCTTGTCTGGCATGTCTCTAGTCTTTTCTGGCATGTCTCTATTCTTGTCTGGCATGTCTCTAGTCTTGTCTGGCATGTCTCTAGTCTTGTCTAGCATCTCTCTGGTCTTGTCTAGCATGTCTCTAGTCGTGTCTAGCATATCTCTAGTCTTGTCTAGCATCTCTCTAGTCTTGTCTAGCATGTCTCTAGTCTTGTCTAGCATCTCTCTAGTCTTGTCTGGCATGTCTCTAGTCTTGTCTAGCATGTCTCTAGTCTTGTGTGGCATGTCTCTAGTCTTGTCTAGCATCTCTCTAGTCTTGTCTAGCATCTCTCTAGTCTTGTCTAGCATCTCTCTAGTCTTGTCTAGCATGTCTCTAGTCTTGTCTAGCATGTCTCTAGTCTTGTCTAGCATCTCTCTAGTCTTGTCTAGCATGTCTCTAGTCGTGTCTAGCATGTCTCTAGCCTTGTCTCGAATGTCTCTAGTCTTGTCTATCATGTCTCTAGTCTTGTCTAGCATGTCTCTAGTCTTGTCTAGCATGTCTCTAGTCTTGTCTAGCCTATCTCTAGTCTTGTCTAGCATCTCTCTAGTCTTGTCTAGCATCTCTCTAGTCTTGTCTAGCATCTCTCTAGTCTTGTCTAGCATGTCTCTAGTCTTGTCTAGCCTATCTCTAGTCTTGTCTAGCATGTCTCTAGTCTTGTCTAGCATGTCTCTAGTCTTGTCTGACATGTCTCTAGTCTTGTCTGACATGTCTCTAGTCTTGTCTGTCATGTCTCTAGTCGTGTCTAGCATGTCTCTAGTCTTGTTTAGCATGTCTCTAGTCTTGTCTGAGATGTCTCTAGTCTTGTCTGACATGTCTCTAGTCTTGTCTGTCATGTCTCTAGTCGTGTCTAGCATCTCTCTAGTCTTGTCTGGCATGTCTCTAGTCTTATATAGCATCTCTATAGTCTTGTCTGGCATGTCTCTAGTCTTATATAGCATCTCTATAGTCTTGTCTGGCATGTCTCTAGTCTTGTCTGGCATGTCTCTAGTCTTGTCTGGCATGTCTCTAGTCTTGTCTGGCATGTCTCTAGTCTTATATTATATAGCATCTCTATAGTCTTGTCTGGCATGTCTCTAGTCTTGGCTGACATGTCTCTAGTCTTGTCTGGCATGTCTCTAGTCTTATATAGCATCTCTCTAGTCTTGTCTGGCATGTCTCTAGTCTTGTCTGGCATGTCTCTAGTCTTTTCTGGCATGTCTCTATTCTTGTCTGGCATGTCTCTAGTCTTGTCTGACATGTCTCTAGTCTTGTGTGGCATGTCTCTAGTCTTGTCTGGCATGTCTCTAGTCTTGTGTGGCAGGTCTCTAGTCTTGACTGGCATGTCTCTAGTTTTGTCTGGCATGTCTCTATTCTTGTCTGGTATGTCTCTAGTCTTGTCTGGCATGTCTCTAGTCTTATATAGCATCTCTCTAGTCTTGTCAGGCATGTCTCTAGTCTTGTCAGGCATGTCTCTAGTCTTGTCTGGCATGTCTCTAGTCTTGTCTGGCATGTCTCTAGTCTTGTCTGGCATGTCTCTATTCTTGTCTGGCATGTCTCTAGTCTTGTCTGGCATGTCTCTAGTCTTTTCTGGCATGTCTCTAGTTTTGTCTGGCATGTCTCTAGTCTTGTCTGGCATGTCTCTAGTCTTGTCTGGCATGTCTCTAGTCTTTTCTGGCATGTCTCTATTCTTGACTGGCATGTCTCTAGTCTTGTCTGGCATGTCTCTATTCTTGTCTGGCATGTCTCTAGTCTTTTCTGGCATGTCTCTAGTCTTGTCTGGCATGTCTCTAGTCTTATATAGCATCTCTCTAGTCTTGTCAGGCATGTCTCTAGTCTTGTCAGGCATGTCTCTAGTCTTGTCTGGTATGTCTCTAGTCTTGTGTGGCATGTCTCTAGTCTTGTCTGGCATGTCTCTAGTCTTGTCTGGCATGTCTCTAGTCTTGTGTGGCATGTCTCTAGTCTTGTCTGGCATGTCTCTAGTCTTGTCTGGCATGTCTCTAGTCTTGTGTGGCATGTCTCTAGTCTTGTCTGGCATGTCTCTAGTCTTGTGTGGCATGTCTCTAGTCTTGTCTGGCATGTCTCTAGTCTTGTCTGGCATGTCTCTAGTCTTGTCTGGCATGTCTCTAGTCTTGTCTGGCATGTCTCTAGTCTTGTCTGGCATGTCTCTAGTCTTGTCTGGCATGTCTCTAGTCTTGTGTGGCATGTATCTAGTCTTGTGTGGCATGTATCTAGTCTTGTCTGGCATGTCTCTAGTCTTGTGTGGCATGTCTCTAGTCTTGTGTGGCATGTCTCTAGTCTTGTCTGGCATGTCTCTAGTCTTGTCTGGCATGATTCTAGTCTTGTCTGGCATGTCTCTAGTCTTGTGTGGCATGTCTCTAGTCTTGTCTGGCATGTCTCTAGTCTTGTCTGGCATGATTCTAGTCTTGTCTGGCATGTCTCTAGTCTTGTCTGGCATGATTCTAGTCTTGTCTGGCATGTCTCTAGTCTTGTGTGGCATGTCTCTAGTCTTGTCTGGCATGTCTCTAGTCTTGTCTGGCATGTCTCTAGTCTTATCTGGCATGTCTCTAGTCTTGTCTGGCATGATTCTAGTCTTGTCTGGCGTGCTCTAGTCTTGTCTGGCGTGTCTCTAGTCTTATATAGCATGTCTCTAGTCTTGTCTGGCATGCCTCTAGTCTTGTCTGGCATGTCTCTAGTCTTGTCTGGCATGTCTCTAGTCTTGTCTGGCATGTCTCTAGTCTTGTGTGGCATGTCTCTAGTCTTGTCTGGCATGTCTCTAGTCTTGTCTGGCATGTCTCTAGTCTTGTCTGGCATGTCTCTAGTCTTGTGTGGCATGTCTCTAGTCTTGTCTGGCATGTCTCTAGTCTTGTCTGGCATGTCTCTAGTCTTGTCTGGCACGTCTCTAGTCTTGTCTGGCATGTCTCTAGTCTTGTCTGGCATGTCTCTAGTCTTGTCTGGCATGTCTCTAGTCTTGTGTGGCATGTATCTAGTCTTGTGTGGCATGTATCTAGTCTTGTCTGGCATGTCTCTAGTCTTGTGTGGCATGTCTCTAGTCTTGTGTGGCATGTCTCTAGTCTTGTCTGGCATGTCTCTAGTCTTGTCTGGCATGATTCTAGTCTTGTCTGGCATGTCTCTAGTCTTGTGTGGCATGTCTCTAGTCTTGTCTGGCATGTCTCTAGTCTTGTCTGGCATGATTCTAGTCTTGTCTGGCATGTCTCTAGTCTTGTCTGGCATGATTCTAGTCTTGTCTGGCATGTCTCTAGTCTTGTGTGGCATGTCTCTAGTCTTGTCTGGCATGTCTCTAGTCTTGTCTGGCATGTCTCTAGTCTTATCTGGCATGTCTCTAGTCTTGTCTGGCATGATTCTAGTCTTGTCTGGCGTGCTCTAGTCTTGTCTGGCGTGTCTCTAGTCTTATATAGCATGTCTCTAGTCTTGTCTGGCATGCCTCTAGTCTTGTCTGGCATGTCTCTAGTCTTGTCTGGCATGTCTCTAGTCTTGTCTGGCATGTCTCTAGTCTTGTGTGGCATGTCTCTAGTCTTGTCTGGCATGTCTCTAGTCTTGTCTGGCATGTCTCTAGTCTTGTCTGGCATGTCTCTATTCTTGTCTGGCATGTCTCTAGTCTTGTCTGGCATGTCTCTAGTCTTGTCTAGCATCTCTCTGGTCTTGTCTAGCATGTCTCTAGTCGTGTCTAGCATATCTCTAGTCTTGTCTAGCATCTCTATAGTCTTGTCTAGCATGTCTCTAGTCTTGTCTAGCATCTCTCTAGTCTTGTCTGGCATGTCTCTAGTCTTGTCTAGCATGTCTCTAGTCTTGTGTGGCATGTCTCTAGTCTTGTCTAGCATCTCTCTAGTCTTGTCTAGCATCTCTCTAGTCTTGTCTAGCATCTCTCTAGTCTTGTCTAGCATGTCTCTAGTCTTGTCTAGCTTCTCTCTAGTCTTGTCTAGCATGTCTCTAGTCGTGTCTAGCATATCTCTAGTCTTGTCTAGCATCTCTCTAGTCTTGTCTAGCATCTCTCTAGTCTTGTCTAGCATCTCTCTAGTCTTGTCTGGCATGTCTCTAGTCTTGTCTAGCATGTCTCTAGTCTTGTCTGACATGTCTCTAGTCTTGTCTGACATGTCTCTAGTCTTGTCTGTCATGTCTCTAGTCGTGTCTAGCATGTCTCTAGTCTTGTTTAGCATCTCTCTAGTCTTGTCTGGCATGTCTCTAGTCTTATATAGCATCTCTATAGTCTTGTCTGGCATGTCTCTAGTCTTATATAGCATCTCTATAGTCTTGTCTGGCATGTCTCTAGTCTTGTCTGGCATGTCTCTAGTCTTGTCTGGCATGTCTCTAGTCTTGTCTGGCATGTCTCTAGTCTTATATTATATAGCATCTCTATAGTCTTGTCTGGCATGTCTCTAGTCTTGGCTGACATGTCTCTAGTCTTGTCTGGCATGTCTCTAGTCTTATATAGCATCTCTCTAGTCTTGTCTGGCATGTCTCTAGTCTTGTCTGGCATGTCTCTAGTCTTTTCTGGCATGTCTCTATTCTTGTCTGGCATGTCTCTAGTCTTGTCTGACATGTCTCTAGTCTTGTGTGGCATGTCTCTAGTCTTGTCTGGCATGTCTCTAGTCTTGTCTGGCATGTCTCTAGTCTTGTGTGGCAGGTCTCTAGTCTTGTATGGCATGTCTCTAGTTTTGTCTGGCATGTCTCTATTCTTGTCTGGTATGTCTCTAGTCTTGTCTGGCATGTCTCTAGTCTTATATAGCATGTCTCTAGTCTTGTCAGGCATGTCTCTAGTCTTGTCAGGCATGTCTCTAGTCTTGTCTGGCATGTCTCTAGTCTTGTCAGGCATGTCTCTAGTCTTGTCTGGCATGTCTCTAGTCTTGTCTGGCATGTCTCTAGTCTTTTCTGGCATGTCTCTATTCTTGTCTGGCATGTCTCTAGTCTTGTCTGGCATGTCTCTAGTCTTTTCTGGCATGTCTCTAGTTTTGTCTGGCATGTCTCTAGTCTTGTCTGGCATGTCTCTAGTCTTGTCTGGCATGTCTCTAGTCTTTTCTGGCATGTCTCTATTCTTGTCTGGCATGTCTCTAGTCTTGTCTGGCATGTCTCTATTCTTGTCTGGCATGTCTCTAGTCTTTTCTGGCATGTCTCTAGTCTTGTCTGGCATGTCTCTAGTCTTATATAGCATCTCTCTAGTCTTGTCAGGCATGTCTCTAGTCTTGTCAGGCATGTCTCTAGTCTTGTCTGGTATGTCTCTAGTCTTGTGTAACATGTCTCTAGTCTTGTCTGGCATGTCTCTAGTCTTGTCTGGCATGTCTCTAGTCTTGTGTGGCATGTCTCTAGTCTTGTCTGGCATGTCTCTAGTCTTGTGTGGCATGTCTCTAGTCTTGTCTGGCATGTCTCTAGTCTTGTGTGGCATGTCTCTAGTCTTGTCTGGCATGTCTCTAGTCTTGTGTGGCATGTCTCTAGTCTTGTCTGGCATGTCTCTAGTCTTGTCTGGCATGTCTCTAGTCTTGTCTGGCACGTCTCTAGTCTTGTGTGGCATGTCTCTAGTCTTGTCTGGCATGTCTCTAGTTTTGTCTGGCATGTCTCTAGTCTTGTTTGGCATGTCTCTAGTCTTGTGTGGCATGTATCTAGTCTTGTGTGGCATGTATCTAGTCTTGTCTGGCATGTCTCTAGTCTTGTGTGGCATGTCTCTAGTCTTGTGTGGCATGTCTCTAGTCTTGTCTGGCATGTCTCTAGTCTTGTCTGGCATGATTGTAGTCTTGTCTGGCATGTCTCTAGTCTTGTGTGGCATGTCTCTAGTCTTGTGTGGCATGTCTCTAGTCTTGTCTGGCATGTCTCTAGTCTTGTCTGGCATGATTCTAGTCTTGTCTGGCATGTCTCTAGTCTTGTCTGGCATGATTCTAGTCTTGTCTGGCATGTTTCTAGTCTTGTCTGGCATGTCTCTAGTCTTGTGTGGCATGTCTCTAGTCTTGTCTGGCATGTCTCTAGTCTTGTCTGGCATGTCTCTAGTCTTGTCTGGCATGTATCTAGTCTTGTCTGGCATGTCTCTAGTCTTGTCTGGCATGTCTCTAGTCTTGTCTGGCATGTCTCTAGTCTTGTCTGGCATGATTCTAGTCTTGTCTGGCGTGTCTCTAGTCTTGTCTGGCGTGTCTCTAGTCTTATATAGCATGTCTCTAGTCTTGTCTTGCATGTCTCTAGTTTTGTCTGGCCTATCTCTAGTCTTGTCTAGCATCTCTCTAGTCTTGTCTAGCATCTCTCTAGTCTTGTCTAGCATCTCTCTAGTCTTGTCTAGCATGTCTCTAGTCTTGTCTAGCATGTCTCTAGTCTTGTCTAGCATCTCTCTAGTCTTGTCTAGCATGTCTCTAGTCGTGTCTAGCATATCTCTAGTCTTGTCTAGCATCTCTCTAGTCTTGTCTAGCATCTCTCTAGTCTTGTCTAGCATCTCTCTAGTCTTGTCTGGCATGTCTCTAGTCTTGTCTGACATGTCTCTAGTCTTGTCTGTCATGTCTCTAGTCGTGTCTAGCATATCTCTAGTCTTGTTTGGCATCTCTCTAGTCTTGTCTGGCATGTCTCTAGTCTTATATAGCATCTCTATAGTCTTGTCTGGCATGTCTCTAGTCTTATATAGCATCTCTATAGTCTTGTCTGGCATGTCTCTAGTCTTGTCTGGCATGTCTCTAGTCTTGTCTGGCATGTCTCTAGTCTTATATTATATAGCATCTCTATAGTCTTGTCTGGCATGTCTCTAGTCTTGGCTGACATGTCTCTAGTCTTGTCTGGCATGTCTCTAGTCTTATATAGCATCTCTCTAGTCTTGTCTGGCATGTCTCTAGTCTTGTCTGGCATGTCTCTAGTCTTTTCTGGCATGTCTCTATTCTTGTCTGGCATGTCTCTAGTCTTGTCTGACATGTCTCTAGTCTTGTGTGGCATGTCTCTAGTCTTGTCTGGCATGTCTCTAGTCTTGTCTGGCATGTCTCTAGTCTTGTGTGGCAGGTCTCTAGTCTTGTCTGGCATGTCTCTAGTTTTGTCTGGCATGTCTCTATTCTTGTCTGGTATGTCTCTAGTCTTGTCTGGCATGTCTCTAGTCTTGTCTGGCATGTATCTAGTCTTGTCTGGCATGTCTCTAGTCTTGTCTGGCATGTCTCTAGTCTTGTCTGGCATGTCTCTAGTCTTGTCTGGCATGATTCTAGTCTTGTCTGGCGTGTCTCTAGTCTTGTCTGGCGTGTCTCTAGTCTTATATAGCATGTCTCTAGTCTTGTCTTGCATGTCTCTAGTTTTGTCTGGCCTATCTCTAGTCTTGTCTAGCATCTCTCTAGTCTTGTCTAGCATCTCTCTAGTCTTGTCTAGCATCTCTCTAGTCTTATCAGGCATGTCTCTAGTCTTGTCAGGTATGTCTCTAGTCTTGTCTGGCATGTCTCTAGTCTTGTCTGGCATGTCTCTAGTCTTGTCTGGCATGTCTCTAGTCTTTTCTGGCATGTCTCTATTCTTGTCTGGCATGTCTCTAGTCTTGCCTGGCATGTCTCTAGTCTTTTCTGGCATGTCTCTAGTTTTGTCTGGCATGTCTCTAGTCTTGTCTGGCATGTCTCTAGTCTTGTCTGGCATGTCTCTAGTCTTTTCTGGCATTTCTCTATTCTTGTCTGGCATGTCTCTAGTCTTGTCTGGCATGTCTCTATTCTTGTCTGGCATGTCTCTAGTCTTTTCTGGCATGTCTCTAGTCTTGTCTGGCATGTCTCTAGTCTTATATAGCATCTCTCTAGTCTTGTCAGGCATGTCTCTAGTCTTGTCAGGCATGTCTCTAGTCTTGTCTGGTATGTCTCTAGTCTTGTGTGGCATGTCTCTAGTCTTGTCTGGCATGTCTCTAGTCTTGTCTGGCATGTCTCTAGTCTTGTGTGGCATGTCTCTAGTCTTGTCTGGCATGTCTCTAGTCTTGTGTGGCATGTCTCTAGTCTTGTCTGGCATGTCTCTAGTCTTGTGTGGCATGTCTCTAGTCTTGTCTGGCATGTCTCTAGTCTTGTGTGGCATGTCTCTAGTCTTGTCTGGCATGTCTCTAGTCTTGTCTGGCATGTCTCTAGTCTTGTGTGGCATGTCTCTAGTCTTGTCTGGCATGTCTCTAGTCTTGTCTGGCATGTCTCTAGTCTTGTCTGGCATGTCTCTAATCTTGTGTGGCATGTATCTAGTCTTGTGTGGCATGTATCTAGTCTTGTCTGGCATGTCTCTAGTCTTGTGTGGCATGTCTCTAGTCTTGTGTGGCATGTCTCTAGTCTTGTCTGGCATGTCTCTAGTCTTGTCTGGCATGATTCTAGTCTTGTCTGGCATGTCTCTAGTCTTGTCTGGCATGTCTCTAGTCTTGTGTGGCATGTCTCTAGTCTTGTGTGGCATGTCTCTAGTCTTGTCTGGCATGTCTCTAGTCTTGTCTGGCATGATTCTAGTCTTGTCTGGCATGTCTCTAGTCTTGTGTGGCATGTCTCTAGTCTTGTCTGGCATGTCTCTAGTCTTGTCTGGCATGATTCTAGTCTTGTCTGGCATGTCTCTAGTCTTGTCTGGCATGATTCTAGTCTTGTCTGGCATGTCTCTAGTCTTGTGTGGCATGTCTCTAGTCTTGTCTGGCATGTCTCTAGTCTTGTCTGGCATGTCTCTAGTCTTGTCTGGCATGTCTCTAGTCTTGTCTGGCATGATTCTAGTCTTGTCTGGCGTGTCTCTAGTCTTGTCTGGCGTGTCTCTAGTCTTATATAGCATGTCTCTAGTCTTGTCTGGCATGTCTCTAGTCTTGTCTGGCATGTCTCTAGTCTTGTCTGGCATGTCTCTAGTCTTGTCTGGCATGTCTCTAGTCTTGTGTGGCATGTCTCTAGTCTTGTCTGGCATGTCTCTAGTCTTGTCTGGCATGTCTCTAGTCTTGTCTGGCATGTCTCTAGTCTTGTCTGGCATGTATCTAGTCTTGTCTGGCATGTCTCTAGTCTTGTGTGGCATGTCTCTAGTCTTGTCTGGCATGTCTCTAGTCTTGTCTGGCATGATTCTAGTCTTGTCTGGCGTGTCTCTAGTCTTCTCTGGCGTGTCTCTAGTCTTATATAGCATGTCTCTAGTCTTGTCTGGCATGCCTCTAGTCTTGTCTTGCATGTCTCTAGTTTTGTCTGGCCTATCTCTAGTCTTGTCTAGCATCTCTCTAGTCTTGTCTAGCATCTCTCTAGTCTTGTCTAGCATCTCTCTAGTCTTGTCTAGCATGTCTCTAGTCTTGTCTAGCATGTCTCTAGTCTTGTCTAGCATCTCTCTAGTCTTGTCTAGCATGTCTCTAGTCGTGTCTAGCATATCTCTAGTCTTGTCTAGCATGTCTCTAGTCTTGTCTAGCATCTCTCTAGTCTTGTCTAGCATGTCTCTAGTCTTGTCTAGCATATCTCTAGTCTTGTTTAGCATCTCTCTAGTCTTGTCTGGCATGTCTCTAGTCTTATATAGCATCTCTATAGTCTTGTCTGGCATGTCTCTAGTCTTATATAGCATCTCTATAGTCTTGTCTGGCATGTCTCTAGTCTTGTCTGGCATGTCTCTAGTCTTGTCTGGCATGTCTCTAGTCTTATATTATATAGCATCTCTATAGTCTTGTCTGGCATGTCTCTAGTCTTGGCTGACATGTCTCTAGTCTTGTCTGGCATGTCTCTAGTCTTATATAGCATCTCTCTAGTCTTGTCTGGCATGTCTCTAGTCTTGTCTGGCATGTCTCTAGTCTTTTCTGGCATGTCTCTATTCTTGTCTGGCATGTCTCTAGTCTTGTCTGACATGTCTCTAGTCTTGTGTGGCATGTCTCTAGTCTTGTCTGGCATGTCTCTAGTCTTGTCTGGCATGTCTCTAGTCTTGTGTGGCAGGTCTCTAGTCTTGTCTGGCATGTCTCTAGTTTTGTCTGGCATGTCTCTATTCTTTTCTGGTATGTCTCTAGTCTTGTCTGGCATGTCTCTAGTCTTATATAGCATCTCTCTAGTCTTATCAGGCATGTCTCTAGTCTTGTCAGGCATGTCTCTAGTCTTGTCTGGCATGTCTCTAGTCTTGTCTGGCATGTCTCTAGTCTTGTCTGGCATGTCTCTAGTCTTGTCTGGCATGTCTCTAGTCTTGTCTGGCATGTCTCTAGTCTTGTCTGGCATGTCTCTAGTCTTGTCTGGCATGATTCTAGTCTTGTCTGGCGTGTCTCTAGTCTTGTCTGGCGTGTCTCTAGTCTTATATAGCATGTCTCTAGTCTTGTCTGGCATGCCTCTAGTCTTGTCTGGCATGTCTCTAGTCTTGTCTGGCATGTCTCTAGTCTTGTCTGGCATGTCTCTAGTCTTGTGTGGCATGTCTCTAGTCTTGTCTGGCATGTCTCTAGTCTTGTCTGGCATGTCTCTAGTCTTGTCTGGCATGTCTCTAGTCTTGTCTGGCATGTATCTAGTCTTGTCTGGCATGTCTCTAGTCTTGTGTGGCATGTCTCTAGTCTTGTCTGGCATGTCTCTAGTCTTGTCTGGCATGATTCTAGTCTTGTCTGGCGTGTCTCTAGTCTTCTCTGGCGTGTCTCTAGTCTTATATAGCATGTCTCTAGTCTTGTCTGGCATGCCTCTAGTCTTGTCTTGCATGTCTCTAGTTTTGTCTGGCCTATCTCTAGTCTTGTCTAGCATCTCTCTAGTCTTGTCTAGCATCTCTCTAGTCTTGTCTAGCATCTCTCTAGTCTTGTCTAGCATGTCTCTAGTCTTGTCTAGCATGTCTCTAGTCTTGTCTAGCATCTCTCTAGTCTTGTCTAGCATGTCTCTAGTCGTGTCTAGCATATCTCTAGTCTTGTCTAGCATGTCTCTAGTCTTGTCTAGCATCTCTCTAGTCTTGTCTAGCATGTCTCTAGTCTTGTCTAGCATATCTCTAGTCTTGTTTAGCATCTCTCTAGTCTTGTCTGGCATGTCTCTAGTCTTATATAGCATCTCTATAGTCTTGTCTGGCATGTCTCTAGTCTTATATAGCATCTCTATAGTCTTGTCTGGCATGTCTCTAGTCTTGTCTGGCATGTCTCTAGTCTTGTCTGGCATGTCTCTAGTCTTATATTATATAGCATCTCTATAGTCTTGTCTGGCATGTCTCTAGTCTTGGCTGACATGTCTCTAGTCTTGTCTGGCATGTCTCTAGTCTTATATAGCATCTCTCTAGTCTTGTCTGGCATGTCTCTAGTCTTGTCTGGCATGTCTCTAGTCTTTTCTGGCATGTCTCTATTCTTGTCTGGCATGTCTCTAGTCTTGTCTGACATGTCTCTAGTCTTGTGTGGCATGTCTCTAGTCTTGTCTGGCATGTCTCTAGTCTTGTCTGGCATGTCTCTAGTCTTGATGTCTCTATTCTTTTCTGGTATGTCTCTAGTCTTGTCTGGCATGTCTCTAGTCTTATATAGCATCTCTCTAGTCTTATCAGGCATGTCTCTAGTCTTGTCAGGCATGTCTCTAGTCTTGTCTGGCATGTCTCTAGTCTTGTCTGGCATGTCTCTAGTCTTGTCTGGCATGTCTCTAGTCTTTTCTGGCATGTCTCTATTCTTGTCTGGCATGTCTCTAGTCTTGCCTGGCATGTCTCTAGTCTTTTCTGGCATGTCTCTAGTTTTGTCTGGCATGTCTCTAGTCTTGTCTGGCATGTCTCTAGTCTTGTCTGGCATGTCTCTAGTCTTTTCTGGCATTTCTCTATTCTTGTCTGGCATGTCTCTAGTCTTGTCTGGCATGTCTCTATTCTTGTCTGGCATGTCTCTAGTCTTTTCTGGCATGTCTCTAGTCTTGTCTGGCATGTCTCTAGTCTTATATAGCATCTCTCTAGTCTTGTCAGGCATGTCTCTAGTCTTGTCAGGCATGTCTCTAGTCTTGTCTGGTATGTCTCTAGTCTTGTGTGGCATGTCTCTAGTCTTGTCTGGCATGTCTCTAGTCTTGTCTGGCATGTCTCTAGTCTTGTGTGGCATGTCTCTAGTCTTGTCTGGCATGTCTCTAGTCTTGTGTGGCATGTCTCTAGTCTTGTCTGGCATGTCTCTAGTCTTGTGTGGCATGTCTCTAGTCTTGTCTGGCATGTCTCTAGTCTTGTGTGGCATGTCTCTAGTCTTGTCTGGCATGTCTCTAGTCTTGTCTGGCATGTCTCTAGTCTTGTGTGGCATGTCTCTAGTCTTGTCTGGCATGTCTCTAGTCTTGTCTGGCATGTCTCTAGTCTTGTCTGGCATGTCTCTAGTCTTGTCTGGCATGTCTCTAATCTTGTGTGGCATGTATCTAGTCTTGTGTGGCATGTATCTAGTCTTGTCTGGCATGTCTCTAGTCTTGTGTGGCATGTCTCTAGTCTTGTGTGGCATGTCTCTAGTCTTGTCTGGCATGTCTCTAGTCTTGTCTGGCATGATTCTAGTCTTGTCTGGCATGTCTCTAGTCTTGTGTGGCATGTCTCTAGTCTTGTCTGGCATGTCTCTAGTCTTGTCTGGCATGATTCTAGTCTTGTCTGGCATGTCTCTAGTCTTGTCTGGCATGATTCTAGTCTTGTCTGGCATGTCTCTAGTCTTGTGTGGCATGTCTCTAGTCTTGTCTGGCATGTCTCTAGTCTTGTCTGGCATGTCTCTAGTCTTGTCTGGCATGTCTCTAGTCTTGTCTGGCATGATTCTAGTCTTGTCTGGCGTGTCTCTAGTCTTGTCTGGCGTGTCTCTAGTCTTATATAGCATGTCTCTAGTCTTGTCTGGCATGCCTCTAGTCTTGTCTGGCATGTCTCTAGTCTTGTCTGGCATGTCTCTAGTCTTGTCTGGCATGTCTCTAGTCTTGTGTGTCATGTCTCTAGTCTTGTCTGGCATGTCTCTAGTCTTGTCTGGCATGTCTCTAGTCTTGTCTGGCATGTCTCTAGTCTTGTCTGGCATGTATCTAGTCTTGTCTGGCATGTCTCTAGTCTTGTGTGGCATGTCTCTAGTCTTGTCTGGCATGTCTCTAGTCTTGTCTGGCATGATTCTAGTCTTGTCTGGCGTGTCTCTAGTCTTCTCTGGCGTGTCTCTAGTCTTATATAGCATGTCTCTAGTCTTGTCTGGCATGCCTCTAGTCTTGTCTTGCATGTCTCTAGTTTTGTCTGGCCTATCTCTAGTCTTGTCTAGCATCTCTCTAGTCTTGTCTAGCATCTCTCTAGTCTTGTCTAGCATGTCTCTAGTCTTGTCTAGCATGTCTCTAGTCTTGTCTAGCATCTCTCTAGTCTTGTCTAGCATGTCTCTAGTCGTGTCTAGCATATCTCTAGTCTTGTCTAGCATGTCTCTAGTCTTGTCTAGCATCTCTCTAGTCTTGTCTAGCATGTCTCTAGTCTTGTCTAGCATCTCTCTAGTCTTGTCTAGCATCTCTCTAGTCTTGTCTGGCATGTCTCTAGTCTTGTCTAGCATGTCTCTAGTCTTGTCTGACATGTCTCTAGTCTTGTCTGACATGTCTCTAGTCTTATATAGCATCTCTATAGTCTTGTCTGGCATGTCTCTAGTCTTATATAGCATCTCTATAGTCTTGTCTGGCATGTCTCTAGTCTTGTCTGGCATGTCTCTAGTCTTGTCTGGCATGTCTCTAGTCTTGTCTGGCATGTCTCTAGTCTTGTCTGGCATGTCTCTAGTCTTATATTATATAGCATCTCTATAGTCTTGTCTGGCATGTCTCTAGTCTTGGCTGACATGTCTCTAGTCTTGTCTGGCATGTCTCTAGTCTTATATAGCATCTCTCTAGTCTTGTCTGGCATGTCTCTAGTCTTGTCTGGCATGTCTCTAGTCTTTTCTGGCATGTCTCTATTCTTGTCTGGCATGTCTCTATTCTTGTCTGGCATGTCTCTATTCTTGTCTGGCATGTCTCTAGTCTTGTCTGGCATGTCTCTAGTCTTGTCTGGCATGTCTCTAGTCTTGTGTGGCAGGTCTCTAGTCTTGTCTGGCATGTCTCTAGTTTTGTCTGGCATGTCTCTATTCTTGTCTGGTATGTCTCTAGTCTTGTCTGGCATGTCTCTAGTCTTATATAGCATCTCTCTAGACTTGTCAGGCATGTCTCTAGTTTTGTCAGGCATGTCTCTAGTCTTGTCTGGCATGTCTCTAGTCTTGTCTGGCATGTCTCTAGTCTTGTCTGGCATGTCTCTAGTCTTTTCTGGCATGTCTCTATTCTTGTCTGGCATGTCTCTAGTCTTGTCTGGCATGTCTCTAGTCTTTTCTGGCATGTCTCTAGTTTTGTCTGGCATGTCTCTAGTCTTGTCTGGCATGTCTCTAGTCTTGTCTGGCATGTCTCTAGTCTTTTCTGGCATGTCTCTATTCTTGTCTGGCATGTCTCTAGTCTTGTCTGGCATGTCTCTATTCTTGTCTGGCATGTCTCTAGTCTTTTCTGGCATGTCTCTAGTCTTGTCTGGCATGTCTCTAGTCTTATATAGCATCTCTCTAGTCTTGTCAGGCATGTCTCTAGTCTTGTCAGGCATGTCTCTAGTCTTGTCTGGCATGTCTCTAGTCTTGTGTGGCATGTCTCTAGTCTTGTCTGGCATGTCTCTAGTCTTGTCTGGCATGTCTCTAGTCTTGTGTGGCATGTCTCTAGTCTTGTCTGGCATGTCTCTAGTCTTGTGTGGCATGTCTCTAGTCTTGTCTGGCATGTCTCTAGTCTTGTGTGGCATGTCTCTAGTCTTGTCTGGCATGTCTCTAGTCTTGTGTGGCATGTCTCTAGTCTTGTCTGGCATGTCTCTAGTCTTGTCTGGCATGTCTCTAGTCTTGTCTGGCATGTCTCTAGTCTTGTCTGGCATGTCTCTAGTCTTGTGTGGCATGTATCTAGTCTTGTGTGGCATGTATCTAGTCTTGTCTGGCATGTCTCTAGTCTTGTGTGGCATGTCTCTAGTCTTGTGTGGCATGTCTCTAGTCTTGTCTGGCATGTCTCTAGTCTTGTCTGGCATGATTCTAGTCTTGTCTGGCATGTCTCTAGTCTTGTCTGGCATGATTCTAGTCTTGTCTGGCATGTCTCTAGTCTTGTCTGGCATGATTCTAGTCTTGTCTGGCATGTCTCTAGTCTTGTGTGGCATGTCTCTAGTCTTGTCTGGCATGTCTCTAGTCTTGTCTGGCATGTCTCTAGTCTTATCTGGCATGTCTCTAGTCTTGTCTGGCATGATTCTAGTCTTGTCTGGCATGTCTCTAGTCTTGTCTGGCGTGTCTCTAGTCTTATATAGCATGTCTCTAGTCTTGTCTGGCATGCCTCTAGTCTTGTCTGGCATGTCTCTAGTCTTGTCTGGCATGCCTCTAGTCTTGTCTGGCATGTCTCTAGTCTTGTGTGGCATGTCTCTAGTCTTGTCTGGCATGTCTCTAGTCTTGTCTGGCATGTCTCTAGTCTTGTCTGGCATGTCTCTAGTCTTGTCTGGCATGTATCTAGTCTTGTCTGGCATGTCTCTAGTCTTGTGTGGCATGTCTCTAGTCTTGTCTGGCATGTCTCTAGTCTTGTCTGGCATGATTCTAGTCTTGTCTGGCGTGTCTCTAGTCTTGTCTGGCATGTCTCCAGTCTTGTCTAGCATCTCTCTAGTCTTGTCTGGCGTGTCTCTAGTCTTGTCTGGCATGTCTCTAGTCTTGTCTGGCATGTCTCTAGTCTTGTCTTGCATGTCTCTAGTTTTGTCTGGCATGTCTTCCTCGCACTTGCCTGTGTTTGTGTTTCCGGCATGCCTCTAGTTTCACTTGATTTCATTGCCATCTCTACATAGATACCTCCTTTATTATATTAAAACTCCAAATCTCTCACCTTCTGTCCCATCTCAGGTCTACAAATGCATTTGTAGCATTTCACGCTATATAGTTTTCTACAGTGCTTCATTATTAAAAAATAAAATATTATAAATTTAATTTTACAATAGTCAATACATTTAGAGACATTGCCACAAAAAATAAATTCATTTTTGAATTGTCAACTGAATTTACTTATTTCTAGTCTTATACCATGTTATAAAAAAAAAATCACATAAGGATTTATGTGACAATGGTAAAAAAATAAAAAAGTGTTAAACATAAGACATTTGAAAAATGTAGAACGGCACAAATATTTGCGTGTTAAGTTTTGCAGTGGAACATTGTGGTTAAAGGTGAGATTCGTAAGTATTACGTCTTGTCCCTCAAATGTGTCAATAGCTGTAAAAGCTGTTACTTTATGCTAAACATAGGTCAAAAGCAAAGACTGCTCAATTCTTGCAACTTTACACATGTAATTAATAGCTCTTTGGAAAACATTTATTTTAATAGATTTTTATTGATGGTTTTATATAGTAACAGTAATTAAATATGGTACATCAACACTGCAATACACAATAATGGAAATCTAAACAGCAATATTAGAAAAAACAATATGTCATGCAATGTTTGTCCATTTATAACTGAGAACCAACTTTTTAGAAAATTTTTAAGACTTCACAATGACTGTAGCTATTAGTCCAGACTCTCGTGTTGCAACACATTCAAAGAGAACATTGTAGCTACTAAGGTGACCCAATTAACTATACATTGTATTAAAGTTGATAAATCTAGATTGTTTTGATTCTCTTTATTTTGTTAGCTTCCTACAACGTTAGTTAGGTAGGATATGTATGAGTATGAGGGGAGGGATCCTGAGGGGAGGGGAGAGAGAAAAAAAAAAGTGATGTAATCCCTTAGAGGAGCTAGATCCTTCTATCCTTCTATTTCTATCCATCTATTCCAGATCTCAAAGTATGTATCTAGTTTGTTAAGGGAGCCATACACGTATTTTTCCATATTTTTAAGATACTCTACAATATCCTTTACTTTCTTTAATGATGGGGGGGGAGATTGCTTCCAATCTCTGGCTATGGCTAATTTTGTAGCTATCAGTATGTACACAATCAGAGCTCTGTCAGAATCTGAGGAAGTCAGACTACCCTGATGCAGGAGACCCATGGCCGGATGCAAGGGGATAGACAATCCCTGATTGCTAAGTAGCTGCGATACATTTCTCCATAGGCCTATTATGTTTGGACATTCCCACCAGATGTGGATATGAGTACCTAGATTACCACAATTTCTCCAGCAGAGGGGTGAGACTGACCTATAGTATTTGTTTAAGGTCACCGGTACAAGATGCCATCTAGTAATAATTTTATAATATAATTCCCATAAGGTTGCACAGTGCAAGTATTTTCTGGTCCTAGTTATCTCTCTAAGCCAATTATCCATCTCAATATCTACCCCAATATCTCTCTCCCAAGCTCTAAACTGATTTAGCTTAACTGGTTCTGTTGGAGATAGGAGAAGGTTGTAGTTAAATGATAAAGTTCCCTTAAGTGCCTTGTGGGTATTCCACCTCTGTTCCCATTTTGTCTGTTTCCTGACCATCTGTCCTGTTAGGCCCCAGAATCTTAAGTAACTGATTAATCTGAGGAATTTAAAGTGTAGGGAGTCTGGGAGAGAAAACCTCTGTTTAGCTTCCTCGAAGGAGATTGGGGAGCCCTTACTAAGAAGAACCTCGATTGGAAGTTCTGCTGTCTCTGCCCAAGTTCTAATACGGGTCTGGGAGAGAGTTATCAGGATGCTCCGGATACTATAGGCTGGTGAAGGGTGTGGAGAGATGGTTACTACATTCTTTTTTTTGATCCCAGAGTTTTAAGGCATCAAGAAGCAAAGGGTGAGTTATTTTCAGCGTTTGCCTGACATGAGATGGAATCCATAGTAGATCCAAGAGTAGGATGCCCTTGGGTAGTAAAGATTGTTCAATATCCTGCCATCTATATAAATTCGCTTTAATACTCCACCCTATCATATGCGAAAGCCTGGCCGCGCCATGATACAATAGAACACTCGGAGATGCCAACCCTCCTCTTTGTATTGGTTGTTGAATAGTTGAGGATGCTATTCTGGGTCTTTTATTTTTTGTCCAATTATAAGAATTAATGATACTTTGATACTTATTCAAGAGAGGTCTGGGGACCGATAATGGAATACATCTAAATAAGTATGTCAATTTTGGAAGCAGGGACATTTTAACAGCCGCTATCCTACCAGTCCAAGAGAATTCTCTAAATTCCCAACCCGCTAATAATTTCTTAAATTCCGGTAAGCGTTCTGAGAAATTTCTGGTAATAACTGCTTCTAGGCTGGGGCTGAGGTATATACCCAAGTATTTGATATATGTGGGAGACCAGTGGAATGTATAATTCTTTTTTAGGCCAGATAGTTCTAGGGCAGGGATACAGATATGTAAGGCCTCAGTGTTATGGTTACCCTTAGTCTCGCTGAGAGATGGACCGCTTAGTAGCCTGGATTCCTATTGCTGAAGAGGGGAGAAACTGCTTTCCATAGTATTCTATATGAGTCTCGCAAATGTAGAATAATCCCCCTTAGCTGTAGTACAGCTAGGATACCCTTCTGCCCACAAAAACGAGTCAACGCTGCGATTGAGGGACAACCAAGAACTGAGGACTGGGATGCCCAGCCTGCTTTTTATTTAGGTTACATGCACACAGGGCACTCCCAGGGGGGGAAGCATAAAATCCCCCATCTTACATTTAGACAAAGCCCTTGGACAGGCCACCGCAGATAACAAGTACACACAAGAAAACAATTGAGTCCTTCTTATCACCTAGCAGTGAATGCTTATCACAAACTTAATTACAGTACACAATATGCTAGGAAACCTGCCTCAGAAAATAGTTTTCTCAAAACTGAACAGAGTTAACCCTTTATGAAATGATACTTGTTACAGTTTTCTTGGAGCCCTTCTTAGGCGCTGGCTTGGCTGGTTCAGGCATTGCTGCTGGGAAATAAGTTTCTTCACAACAAAATAACTAATGCTTCTGTAACAGTGCTCCCTTTCTGTGGAACACTCTGGCAGACACGGTCTGACCCCTTTTCGGGGCAGACTAAGGCTGTCCAGACCGCTGGTTATGCGGGGCTGAGGTCGGTTTGTCTGGACAACCCGTCGGCGTTGCCATTCTGTTTCCCAGGTCTGTAAGTAATGGTGAAATTGAAGGGTTGCAACGATAAACTCCAACGTAATAGCCTGCCATTATCTCCAGAGACCCGGTTCAGCCACACCAACGGGTTATGGTCGGTGACCAGAGTGAACTCCTGCCCATATAAATAGGGAGTCAATTTCTTTAATGCCCACACCAAAGCCAAACACTCCTTTTCGACCGCTGCATAGCTGACTTCGCGGGGCAGGAGCTTCCGGCTGATGTAGGCAACTGGATGCTCCCCTCCATCTTCGCCTACTTGGCTGAGGACGGCTCCCAGCCCGAACATGGAAGCATCTGTGTGGACGATAAAACGTTTGTTAAGGGCTGGAGCCGCCAAGACAGGAGCGTTAATTAGAGCATTTTTGAGAGCCTGGAAAGCCGTTTCACAGTGGGGAGACCACAGGACCTGTCGAGGTAAGTTCTTCTTGGTCAAGTCAGTCAGGGGTTTGGCAAGTGTGCTGTAGTCTGGTACGAACCGTCTATAGTACCCTGCCGTGCCCAGGAAGGCTAGGACCTGAGTCTTAGTGATGGGGGTGGGCCAATTGGCGACAGCTTCTATCTTGGCCGGCTCTGGTCGCTGCTTTCCACACCCCACCCGGTGACCCAGGTACTGTACCTCGGCCATCCCAAAGTGGCATTTTTCTGGCTTCAGAGTCAGGCCAGCAGCCCGGATCTGATCCAGAACCATTCCTATGTGAGCTAAGTGGTCCTCCCATGACTCACTGTGGATCGCTATGTCGTCCAGGTAGGCGCAAGCAAAACTCTGGAAGCCATCCAGGAGCCTATCCACCAAGCGCTGGAATGTAGCTGGGGCATTCTTCATCCCAAACGGCATTACCCTAAACTGATATAAGCCGAATGGGGTGACGAATGCCGACTTGGGGATAGCCTCCGGGGCCAGGGGAATCTGCCAGTAACCTTTGCAGAGGTCAATAGTGGTCAGGTAATTTCCCCTGGCTATACGATCGAGTAGCTCGTCTACCCTGGGCATAGGGTACGCGTCCGTCACGGTCTTTTCATTGAGCCTCCGATAGTCTACGCAGAACCGGGTGGTCCCATCTTTCTTGGGCACCAAGACAACTGGGGAGGCCCAGGGACTATCGGAGGGCTCAATTACCCCGAGTTGGAGCATCTCATCGATCTCCTTCTTCATTCCTATCCTAACTGCTTCGGGGATTCGGTACGGAGCCTGGCGCAAGGGAGCTTGTCCCGGAGTATCTACCTGGTGGGTGGTTAAAGTAGTGTACCCTGGCTTCGGGGAGAAGGTGAGGTGTTTGGACTGTAGGAGTTGGTTGAGCTGCTCCCTTTCAGTGGGGCTAAGTCGGTCTCCTATCTGAACCTGAGCCACTATACCTGTGGGGAGACTCTTTTCTAATAGGTCTGGAATGGGTAGACTGTCGGGGCCTTCCTGAGGGGAACAACATATGGCCGTCACGTTCTCTGGTCGCTCAAAATATTCCTTGAGCATGTTTACATGGAATGTCTTTCTAAGATTGTTGTCGTGGCAGCTAGCTATCACATAAGTGGTGTCTCCCCTTTTCTCTACGATCTGGTAGGGGCCCTGCCAGGACGCCTGCAATTTGTCTGTCTTCACCGGCTTAAGTACTAACACCTTTTGTCCTATGGTAAAGATTCTCTTTCGGGCCCCCCGATCGTACCATACTTTCTGTCTTCTCTGGGCCGACTGGAGATTAGCCCGCACGGATTTGGCTAATTGCTCCATTCGGTCCCTGAGTTCCAGCACGTATGGCACAATGGGGACACCGTCAGTCTCCATCTCTCCCTCCCAGTGCTCCCGGATCAGGTTTAGGGGTCCCCGTACCTTTCTTCCGTAGAGCAACTCAAAGGGAGAGAACCCTGTCGTTTCCTGGGGCACCTCCCGATAAGCAAAAAGGAGGTGCGGCAGGAAGCGTTCCCAGTCTCGGTATTCCTGAGTGAACGTCTTGAGCATTTGCTTGAGGGTCCCATTGAACCTCTCACACAGCCCGTTCGTCTGGGGGTGGTATGGGGAGCTCAGGAGGGACTTAATTTTGCAAACCTGCCAGAGTTGTTGGGTCAATTCAGCCGTAAATTGGGTGCCTCGGTCGGATAGGATTTCTTTTGGAAATCCTACCCGGGAGAACACCTGTACTAGTGCATTCGCTACCGTATCCGCTTGTATGTTGGATAGGGCGACAGCCTCTGGGTACCTGGTAGCGTAGTCCACTACGGTAAGAATGTAGCGCTTACCGGAGGGACTAGGGGTAGCCAGTGGTCCCACTAGGTCAATAGCAACCCGGCTGAAGGGTTCCTCTACAATGGGCATATTTACTAGATGGGCTTTAGGGTGATCGCCTCGCCTTCCTACTCGTTGACACACATCGCAGGTGTTACAGTAAGTTCTAACGTCGGCGTGTACCCCTGGCCAAAAGAACGTGTGAGTAATGCGGTGTAGGGTACGGGTTACAGCTAGGTGGCCTGCTAAGGGGATGTCATGGCCTATCTTGAGGATTTCTTGACGGTATTTGTGGGGCACTACCAGCTGTCGCCTACGCTGTCCCCTTTTCTCTGTCCAGCGGTATAGTTTCCCTTTTTCCCATAAGAATGTTTCATTATCTGCCCCGCCCCCTCCGGTCTCTGCTCGTTCCCGGTACTTTTGTAAGGTCGGGTCAGTCTTAGACTCTGTCTCGAAAGCATCTGGGGTGTCCCAGGGTATGGGGCCTAACATGTCAGGCAATGTCGGGGTAGGTCTTACCTGTGTCTCCCGCACTGGTGAGAGTTCTCGCTCCGTCCGGGCTTGGGCCCGTGTAGTCACTGGGTCCGCCTCGTTGTTGCATACTGGAGCATAGGCAGAAGTCATGGGGCCCAAATCATTGCCCAGTAGTACTTCGGCAGGTAAATTATCCATTATGCCCACGTTCACAGCCCCCTTTCCCGCTCCCCAATCAAGATGCACTTTAGCTGTTGGAATTTTGTACACATCCCCCCCCGCCACTCTAACGGCCACAGTCTGTCCAGATCGCTTGTGCTCCGGCACCAAATGACTCTGTACCAGCGTGATAGTAGCCCCTGTGTCTCTCAATCCCTCGGTAGATCGCCCCTCGAGCCATACCTTCTGCCGATGGTGCTGGCGGTTATCTGAGGCAGCATATACAGGGTCCGCCTCGTGAAGCGGCCCCAAATATTCCTCCATAGGGGCCTCTTGGTTAACACAGAGGGTCCGGGCCGGACAATATGCCCCAGAGGGGTAATTGTAATTCCTGGGTGTCTGGTGCGTATTAAGGGGGCAGCTAGCCATGAAATGCCCTGGTTGCTTGCATCGGTGGCAAGTCGGTCTGGGACGCTCAGAGCTGTTATTGGGTGGTCCTGAGTGTCGGGTGGGCCCTGCGGGCACCGGGGCTCGGAATTCAGCACGAGGGGGTGCACGGTAAACCTCTCTGGGTTCGTGAAGACGGGAGTCATAATGTTCATCGGCCAATTTGGCTGCTTCTTCTAAGGTAGAAGGTCGCCTGTCTCGCAGCCATTCCTTCCCTTGCTGTTCCATGCCATTATAAAAATGTTCTAAGAGAAACAATTGTAAAATTTCCTCACCAGTCACCGCTTTACTTCCGCTCATCCAGTGATTTGCCGCTCTCCGCATTCGGTGCGCCCATTCCATATGGGTATCGTTAGGCTTCTTTTTCGTGCCCCGAAACTGTCGGCGATACGCGTCCGGAGTTACTGCGTACCGTCGCAACAGTGTCTCCTTAACTAGCTCATACTGTGTCACTTCCTCAGCACCCAGAGTACGAAAGGCTTCCAGGGCTCGCCCGGATAGTTTCCCAGACAATATCGTGGGCCACTCCCTGTTGGGAATCTGGTGCAGGGCACATTGCCTTTCGAAGTCCGCCAAATATTCATCAATCCCTGTCTCGCTCTCTAGGAAGGGTCGAAATGCCGCATAGGGTATCTTGGGCCTCCCAGCATTTTCGACAGGGATGATTACCTGCGGGGCTTCAGCATTGCGGTGTGCATTCGCTAGGTTGAGTTCGTGGGCTCGAGTCTCTCGTATATCCTTGTCCGCTTCCGCCATCAACTGCTGTACCAATTCCATGGAGGGGTTCGGCCCGTACAGTGAGAGCCTCTCCCGAACAATCCTGGTTTTTTCGTCACTAATCGTGGTCGGTGTTTCCGCCATTGTGAAGCTCTGATCCAGTTCGGTCAATTCTGCGATCAGCTCTCTCCTTGGCCGGTTGCTGGCGTACCCCCCTCTGCTTTCAAGTAAATCCTTTAGGGTTGTACGCTTCAATTTTTCGTAAGCGCTCTCCATCCGTTCTGTACCTCTCCTAGGAAATCCAGGAAAAATCCCACCGCTGCCGCCAAATGTTACGGTTACCCTTAGTCTCGCTGAGAGATGGACCGCTTAGTAGCCTGGATTCCTATTGCTGAAGAGGGGAGAAACTGCTTTCCATAGTATTCTATATGAGTCTCGCAAATGTAGAATAATCCCCCTTAGCTGTAGTACAGCTAGGATACCCTTCTGCCCACAAAAACGAGTCAACGCTGCGATTGAGGGACAACCAAGAACTGAGGACTGGGATGCCCAGCCTGCTTTTTATTTAGGTTACATGCACACAGGGCACTCCCAGGGGGGGAAGCATAAAATCCCCCATCTTACATTTAGACAAAGCCCTTGGACAGGCCACCGCAGATAACAAGTACACACAAGAAAACAATTGAGTCCTTCTTATCACCTAGCAGTGAATGCTTATCACAAACTTAATTACAGTACACAATATGCTAGGAAACCTGCCTCAGAAAATAGTTTTCTCAAAACTGAACAGAGTTAACCCTTTATGAAATGATACTTGTTACAGTTTTCTTGGAGCCCTTCTTAGGCGCTGGCTTGGCTGGTTCAGGCATTGCTGCTGGGAAATAAGTTTCTTCACAACAAAATAACTAATGCTTCTGTAACACTCAGTTTTAGCTAGATTTAATTTATAGAAACTACATTGTGAAAATCTCTCAATAGTTTGGAATACGGACGGTACTGAAACAGTAGGCGATGTAAGTAGGAGCGTGACATCATCGGTGAAAAGAGCTATTTTATGGCAGGATTCACCTAACTGTATACCAATGATGTCTTTATTGATCCTTATAGCCTGGGCTAGAGGCTCAATGGACAGGGCAAACAAGAGAGGGGACAGAGGGCATCCCTGTCTAGTTCCATTCAATATCTTGAATGGCTCTGATTTAAAGCCCGGCCCACTGACTATGGCGTGGGGGTTAGAATATAAGACACAAGTTGCTTTTACGAAGTTAGATGGAAGCCCAAAGATCCTAAGTACCTCCCATAGGTAGTCCCACCTGACCCTGTCAAACGCCTTTTCGGCATCCAGGGACAGGGCCAGGAAAAGGACCCCTCTAACTTTAGCTTCATACAGAGTAGAAAGAATTCTACGTGTATTATCTGGGCCTTCTCTGTTAGGTATAAAATCTACTTGATCTGTGTGTACAATCATACCAATTACTCTAGAAAGCCTGTTAGCAAGAATTTTAGAATAGAGTTTAGTATCTATGTCAATCAACGAGATGGGTCTGTAACTTTGACATAGTTGTGGATCTTTATCGGGCTTTAAGATAGTTATTATTTCAGCAGCTAGAAATTCTTCTAGGCATGCTCCTGTGGTCACAAACTCATTAAAAGTCCTAGTTAGGATAGGATAGAGAAGCTCACCGAACATCTTAAAAAACTTCCCCGTGAAGCCACTCTTTGGAAAACATTTAATATAAAGAAATGAACAAATTATTTTAATTTCAGAGTGACGTCTCTTATGTAACGTATGATTATTTGGTTCACTTTTTTTCAACATTCTTCCAAGGATGCAGGGTTTTTTTTGGCAAACACAGACTAATATACAGTGGGGCAAAAAAGTATTTAGTCAGCCACCAATTGTGCAAGTTCTCCCACTTAAGAAGATGAGAGTGGCCTGTCATTTTCATAATAGGTATGTACCTCAACTATGAGAGACAAAATGTGGAAACAAATCCAGACAATCACATTGTCTGATTTGGAAAGAAATTATTTGCAAATTATGGTGGAAAATAAGTATTTGGTCACCTACAAACAAGCAAGATTTCTGGCTCTCACAGACCTGTATCTTCGTCTTTAAGAGGCTCCTCTGTCCTCCACTCATTACCTGTATTAATGGCACCTGTTTGAACTTGTTATCAGTATAATAGACACCTGTCCACAACCTCAAACCATCACACTCCAAACTCCACTATGGTGAAGACCAAAGAGCTGTCGAAGGACACCAGAAACAAAATTGTAGACCTGCACCAGGCTGGGAAGACTGAATCTGCAATAGGCAAGCAGCTTGGTGTGAAGAAATCAACTGTGGGAGCAATAATTAGAAAATGGAAGACATACAAGACCACTGATAATCTCCCTCGATCTGGGGCTCCACGCAAGATCTCACCCCGTGGGGTTAAAATGATCACAAGAACGGTGAGCATACATCCCAGAACTACATGAGGGAACCTAGTGAATGACCTGCAGAGAGCTGGGACCAACGTAACAAAGGCTACCATCAGTAACACACTACTCCGCCAGGGACTCAGATCCTGCAGTGCCAGACGTGTCCCCCTGCTTAAGCCAGTACATGTCCGGGCCCATCTGAAGTATGCTAGAGAGCATTTGGATGATCCAGAAGCGGATTGGGAGAATGTCATATGGTCAGATGAAACCAAAGTAGAACTCTTTGGTAGAAACACAACTTGTCGTGTTTGGAGGAGAGAGAACACCATACCTACTGTGACGCATGGGGTGGCAACATCATGTTTTGGGGCTGTTTCTCTGCAAAGGGAACAGGACGACTGATCCATGTACATGAAAGAATGAAGGGGCCATGTATCGTGAGATTTTGAGTGCAAACCTCCTTCCATCAGCAAGGGCATTGAAGATGAAACGTGGCTGGGTCTTTCAGCATGACAATTATCCCAAACACACTGCCCGGGCAATGAAGGAATGGCTTTGTAAGAATCATTTCAAGGTCCTGGAGTGACCTAGCCAGTCTCCAGATCTCAACCACATAGAACACCTTTGGAAGGAGTTGAAGGTCCGTGTTGCCCAGCGACAGCCCCAAAACATCACTGCTCTAGAGGAGATCTGCATGCAGGAATGGGCCAACATACCAGCAACAGTGTGTGACAACCTTGTGAAGACTTGCAGAAAACGTTTGACCTCTGTCATTGCCAACAAAGGATATATAACAAAGTATTGAGATGAACTTTTGATACTGACCAAATACTTATTTTCCACCATAATTTGCAAATAAATTCTTTCCAAATCAGACAATGTGATTGTCTGGATTTGTTTCCACATTTTATCTCTCATAGTTGAGGTATACCTATGATGAAAATTACAGGCCTCTCTCATCTTCTTAAGTGGGAGAACTTGCACAATTGGTGGCTGACTAAATACTTTTTTGAGAAAAAAGGGGAGGCGTGAGGGCGCTAATAAAAGCTTAAGAAATGTAAAGTGTTATTTTTTGACACAATGTGTATGTCTTTCAAATATATGAAGGAAATATTCCTAAGAGGTTAAAAAAGTGCAATTCATAAACCAAAATTTTTTATTCATAAGTGTTGGTTCTTATTTGGTTGAAAAATTAGTGCAGTAGTTGCTATATAGCATTCAAAGTAAAATTATGATCGTTTATCCTAAGTGTCAAAAGTAAATAAGGTGCAATGTGCAATATTACTTGTGAAAAAGATAAATACTCTCATGCAGTTATTCGTGTATAATGATGAAATGTATAGAAAGTAGAGTTATGCTGAAAAATACATGCATATTGAATTGTTGGTTACCTTGAAAGAGTTAATGTTGTTAAATTTCTAAATAGAAATGATAGTTAAATTTATATAAATCGTACAAATTCTTAATTTATACAAGAACATCAATGAGAGAAGAATATGATCTCAAAAATAAGTAATTTATTTATACAAATATTGAATAAGAGTTAAGAATATAAGATAAGGGGATGTCTCCCCAGTATAAAATGCTAGAATATATTAAAAGGGCATAAACCTTATGACACTTGTTAAAATGTTAAATCTCTAGTAGCCAGTTCTTTGACAGCGATGTTTTCCATTACAACAAATAAGTCTCAGCAACAGATTCATATAACAAATAAGATATTAAATCTCTAATAGCCGGTTCTCTTGACAGTAATATTTTCTGTTGCAGCAAATAAGTCTTAGCAACAAACAGGTACAAATGTTTAATTTTAGTCCCAAACTTGGCGGATCAATAGGAGAGCAAAGTTTTTTTAAGATACTTATAGTATGAGTTACCTTATCCTTCTGTGCACAGTTCAATCACTGTTTCTTTACTCGATGCAACTGAAGACTCAGACCCGCCGCATGTTCTCGGCGTCTGACGTCACTATCCGGTCTTTGATCTTCTGGTCCGTGAAATAGTAACAGTTTGGCACTTCGTTTTTTTAGAACAAAAGTATTCCAAAGCCTACTGCACTTACTGCTAGATTTGGAGTTTTGTCGGTAACGACCCGAAAAACTAACGCCGGCTTTTTTCTGGCCGTACCGTAAAAATAACTCTGGTATTGAGAGTCCACAGAATGGCTGCGTTAGGCTCCAAAAAAGGAGCGTAGAGCATATTTAACGCAGCTTCAACTCTCGATACCAGAGTTGCTTACGCAAGTGGCCAGCCTCAAAAACGTGCTCGTGCACGATTCCCCCATAGAAAACAATGGGGCTGTTTGAGCTGAAAAAAAACCAAACACCTGCAAAAAAGCCGCGTTCAGCTCCTAACGCAGCCCCATTGTTTGCTATGCGGTAACCCTTCCTACGTCTGCACTTAACACTCTAACATGTACCCCGAGTCTAAACACCCCTAACCTTACACTTATTAACCCCTAATCTGCCACCCCCGCTATCGCTGACCCCTGCATATTATTATTAACCCCTAATCTACCGCTCCGTAAAACGCCACTACTTACATTATCCCTATGTACCCCTAATCTGCTTCCCTAACATCGCCGACCCCTATATTATATTTATTAACCCCTAATCTGCCCCCCACAACGTCGCCTCCACCTGCCTACACTTATTAACCCCTAATCTGCCAAGCGGACCTGAGCGCTACTATAATAAAGTTATTAACCCCTAATCCGCCTCACTAACCCTATAATAAATAGTATTAACCCCTAATCTGCCCTCCCTAACATCACCGACACCTAACTTCAATTATTAACCCCTAATCTGCCGACTGGAGCTCACCGCTACTCTAATAAATGTATTAACCCCTAAAGCTAAGTCTAACCCTAACACTAACACCCCCCTAAGTTAAATATAATTTACATCTAACGAAATTAATTAACTCTTATTAAATAAATTATTTCTATTTAAAACTAAATACTTACCTGTAAAATAAATCCTAATATAGCTACAATATAAATTATAATTATATTATAGCTATTTTAGGATTTATATTTATTTTACAGGTAACTTTGTATTTATTTTAACCAGGTACAATAGCTATTAAATAGTTAAGAACTATTTAATAGCTAAAATAGTTAAAATAATTACAAAATTACCTGTAAAATAAATACTAACCTAAGTTACAATTAAACCTAACACTACACTATCAATAAATTAATTAAATAAACTACCTACAATTACCTACAATTAACCTAACACTACACTATCAATAAATTAATTAAATACAATTCCTACAAATAAATACAATTAAATAAACTAGCTAAAGTACAAAAAATAAAAAAGAACTAAGTTACAAAAAATAAAAAAATATTTACAAACATAAGAAAAATATTACAACAATTTTAAACTAATTACAGCTACTCTAAGCCCCCTAATAAAATAACAAAGCCCCCCAAAATAAAAAAATGCCCTACCCTATTCTAAATTACTAAAGTTCAAAGCTCTTTAACCTTACCAGCCCTGAACAGGGCCCTTTGCGGGGCATGCCCCAAGAAGTTCAGCTCTTTTGCCTGTAAAAAAAAACATACAATACCCCCCCCCAACATTACAACCCACCACCCACATACCCCTAATCTAACCCAAACCCCCCTTAAATAAGCCTAACACTAAGCCCCTGAAGATCTTCCTACCTTATCTTCACCCTGCCAGGTTCACCGATCCGTCCTGAAGAGCTCCTCCGATGTCTTGATCCAAGCCCAAGCGGGGGGCTGAAGAGGTCCATGATCCGGCTGAAGTCTTCATCCAAGCGGGAGCTGAAGAGGTCCATGATCCGGATGAAGTCTTCTATCAACCGCAATCTTCAATCTTCTTTCTTCCGGATCCATCTTGCAGACCTCCGACGCGGAACATCCTCTTCTCCCGACGCCTACTAGCCGAATGACGGTTCCTTTAAGGATCAGCCAATCGGATTGAACTTGATTCTGATTGGCTGATTCCATCAGCCAATCAGAATATTCCTACCTTAATTCCGAATTGGCTGATAGAATCCTATCAGCCAATCGGAATTCGAGGGACGCCATCTTGGATGACGTCCCTTAAAGGAACCGTCATTCAGCTAGTAGGCGTCGGGAGAAGAGGATGTTCCGCGTCGGAGGTCTGCAAGATGGATCCGGAAGAAAGAAGATTGAAGATGCCGTTGATAGAAGACTTCATCCGGATCATGGACCTCTTCAGCTCCTGCTTGGATGAAGACTTCATCCAGATCATGGACCTCTTCAGCTCTCGCTTGGATGAAGACTTCAGCCGGATCATGGACCTCTTCAGCCCCCCGCTTGGGCTTGGATCAGGACATCGGAGGAGCTCTTCAGGACGGATCGGTGAACCTGGCAGGGTGAAGATAAGGTAGGAAGGTCTTCAGGGGCTTAGTGTTAGGTTTATTTAAGGGGGGTTTGGGTTAGATTAGGGGTATGTGGGTGGTGGGTTGTAATGTTGGGGGGGGGTATTGTATGTTTTTTTTTACAGGCAAAAGAGCTGAACTTCTTGGGGCATGCCCCGCAAAGGGCCCTGTTCAGGGCTGGTAAGGTTAAAGAGCTTTGAACTTTAGTAATTTAGAATAGGGTAGGGCATTTTTTTATTTTGGGGGGCTTTGTTATTTTATTAGGGGGCTTAGAGTAGCTGTAATTAGTTTAAAATTGTTGTAATATTTTTCTTATGTTTGTAAATATTTTTTTATTTTTTGTAACTTAGTTCTTTTTTATTTTTTGTACTTTAGCTAGTTTATTTAATTGTATTTATTTGTAGGAATTGTATTTAATTAATTTATTGATAGTGTAGTGTTAGGTTAATTGTAGGTAATTGTAGGTAGTTTATTTAATTAATTTATTGATAGTGTAGTGTTAGGTTTAATTGTAACTTAGGTTAGTATTTATTTTACAGGTAATTTTGTAATTATTTTAACTATTTTAGCTATTAAATAGTTCTTAACTATTTAATAGCTATTGTACCTGGTTAAAATAAATACAAAGCTATCTGTAAAATAAATATAAATCCTAAAATAGCTATAATATAATTATAATTTATATTGTAGCTATATTAGGATTTATTTTACAGGTAAGTATTTATCTTTAAATAGGAATAATTTATATAATAAGAGTTAATTAATTTCGTTAGATGTAAATTATATTTAACTTAGGGGGGTGTTAGTGTTAGGGATAGACTTAGCTTTAGGGGTTAATACATTTATTAGAGTAGTGGTGAGCTCCAGTCGGCAGATTAGGGGTTAATAATTGAAGTTAGGTGTCGGCGATGTTAGGGAGGGCAGATTAGGGGTTAATACTATTTATTATAGGGTTAGTGAGGCGGATTAGGGGTTAATAACTTTATTATAGTAGCGCTCAGGTCCGCTCGGCAGATTAGGGGTTAATAAGTGTAGGCAGGTGGATGCGACATTGAGGGGGGCAGATTAGGGGTTAATAAATATAATATAGGGGTCGGCGGTGTTAGGGGCAGCAGATTAGGGGTACATAAGGATAACGTAGGTGGCGGCGCTTTGCGGTCGGCAGATTAGGGGTTAATAAGTGTAGGCAGATGGAGGCGACGTTGAGGGGGGCAGATTAGGGGTTAATAAATATAATACAGGGGTCGGCGGTGTTAGGGGGAGCAGATTAGGGGTACATAAGGATAACGTAGGTGGCGGTCGGCAGATTAGGGGTTAAAAAAATTATTCGAGTGTCGGCGATGTGGGGGGACCTCGGTTTAGGGGTACATAGGTAGTTTATGGGTGTTAGTGTACTTTAGAGCACAGTAGTTAAGAGCTTTATAAACCGGCGTTAGCCCAGAAAGCTCTTAACTACTGACTTTTTTCCTGCGGCTGGAGTTTTGTCGTTAGATGTCTAACGCTCACTTCAGAAACGACTCTAAATACCGGAGTTAGAAAAATCCCATTGAAAAGATAGGATACGCAATTGACGTAAGGGGATCTGCGGTATGGAAAAGTCGCGGCTGAAAAGTGAGCGTTAGACCCTATTTTGAGTGACTCCAAATACCGGCGGTAGCCTAAAACCAGCGTTAGGAGCCTCTAACGCTGGTTTTCACGGCTAACGCCAAACTCCAAATCTAGGTCTTAGTGTTTTACACGCAGGGAAGGAATATTGAAAAGACGATGATTTTGTTGTGGTGATTGTTGATGAACAAAGAAATAACCTGGGTTACACTGTCACAACAGTTTTCCAATGTGTGAAATATACAACTTTTCAGAAAGTCACTGGATGCCACTGAGGGTCACAAGAGTCGACGCGTTTCGCTCTATACAGAGCTTTATCAAGATACTTGTGAATCCTTAGTGTGATTTTTAAAGCTGGTGCCGGAATTTGATTGGTTAGTTTTTCATTCAATTAAAGGTGGAATTCTGATAACTCATACTTTGTAAAGGTGGACTGCTTAGGAAACTCATACTTGTATCTTATATATGAGTGGCTCAAGTCCTTTGCTAATCGACTTTTGCTTATTGTACCTTTTCACATTATTATTGCTTACAATAAATATACTATTAAAGTTGATAAAATAGATATACATAATGATTAATGTAATTTATATTATATGTAAAATATTTTTTTTTACTAAGATTAAAAGCTACGTGAGTTAATACTTTAAATTCAATAAGAGATGTAAGGAGATAAAACAATAAATCTGGTAAACATAATTTCAAATTTTTTCCTAATAATAACAGAACTATTGCAGTAGCTGTGTTAGATGAACATAATGATTTTTTAATGAAAAATGGATTAATAATTTGATTTTTGTGATTCTCTAAGGGAATGTAAGGAGATAAGATAATGAGTCTGATGGATATTTATATATTTTTAATGGGTTCTTGTAGTGTCTATATAGGCCATATATACAATTCTTAAATGTAAGAATAGATGAAACATTGCTGAGGGATAGTTCATAATGTTATTCAAATAGGAAGGGGGAGAGATCTAATTCAGAGTTTAAACCTCTAGGGTATAGTGTGTCATACTTATATATTAGTTCTGCCTCTTTAATCAGTAATTTCTTTTCAAGATTTCCTCCTCTCCAATGTTTGTGTACTTTTTTGATACCCCAATATGACAGGTCTTTATTATTCCCTTTATGAACTGTTTTGAAATGTCTGTAAAGATGTGTGTCATCAATCCCATTCTTTATATTATTTAAGTGTTCTCTGATTCTATCTTTTACCATTCTTTTTGTTTCACCTAGGTAAAAGAGATTACAGGAACATTTTAAAATGTATATAACATTTTTGGATGTGCACCTTATTATATCTTTAATTATAAAAGGTTTCTCTATCTTGTTTATTTTAATATTATTTTGTTTTTTGCTGTGTTTGCAAGCCTTGCATGAGTAGCATGGGAAAAAGCCTGCAATTGCTTTTCCATTCAGATCTTTTTGTTTGAATTGAGTTCTTTTAGGTGGTTTAAACTCACTGGGAGCTAGTATATTTTTCAAATTAGTTGCTTTTTGAAATATAAAATTTGGTATCTCAGAAATCTTATCTCCTAATATGTCATCTTCCTTGATAAGGTGCCAATGTTTTTTTACTATTCTTTTTATTATATTATGATCGGCATGATAATCAGTGATGAATGGTGTTTTAATTTTATCATTAAGATCATTTTGTTTTTCTTTGTACATTAGTAACGTGTCCCTTTCTGTATTTGTAGCTCTTTCTTTAGCTATATTAGTAATATCATTGTTATATCCTCTAGAGAGGAATCTTTCTGTTAATAATTTAGACTGGTCTTCAAAGTCTATAGTTCTTGAACAGTTTTTCTTTATTCTTAAATATTGGCCTGTTGGAATACTTTTTTTTCAAGTTTCTAAGTGACAACTTTTAGAGTGTATGTAGTTGTTAGAGTCAGTTTTTTTAAAGTGTGATCTAGTTTCTATTATTTCATCTATAACCATTATTTCTAAATCTAGAAATGTTATCGAATTCTTACTCCAATTAGAAGTGAATTTTAAGCCGAGATCGTTGGTATTCATGTTGTTAAACATTTTAGTTAGATCCTATTCTGTTCCTTCCCAAATTATAAGCAGGTCATCTATGTATCTTTTATAGAGCACAAGGTTTGCGCCATAGCTGCCATCTCTAAAGAAATTATTTTCCCAGGAGCCCATGAAAAGATTGGCATAGCTAGGCGCAAACCTTGTGCCCATAGCCGTACCTTCTGTTTGTAAAAAAAAAATTTGGTTAAAGGAAAAATAATTATTTTCTAATATATATCTGATGCTTTTTAGAATAAAATTTCTTTGTTGATCTGTCATATTTGAATCTGATTTCAGAAAGGAATCAACTGCTTGTATGCCTTTAGAATGATTAATAACTGTATATAATGAAGTGACATCAAAAGTGGCTAGAATCATATTATTTTTCCATTTAATAGTTTTTAATAGGTTGAGGACCTGTGTTGAATCTTTGAGATAAGATTTTAACTCTTTAACATGTGTTTGCAGAAAGGTGTCTACATATTTTGAAAGATTTGCTGATGGAGAATCGATACCAGAGATAATTGGCCTGCCTAGGGGGTTGATTAGACATTTGTGAATTTTCGACAGAAAATAGAATATTGGGACTCTGGGAAATTTAGGTGTTAAAAATTCTAGTTCTTTGTTGTTAAGTATTCCTGATTTTTTACCTTCTAATAGCAGTTTATTCAGACTTTTATTAAATTTTTCTGTTGGATCCAGTTCTAATCTTTTATAGGTTTTATTGTCATTTAGAAGTTTGTGGGCTTCTTTTAAGTATTGTGTGGTGTCCATCAGGACAATCCCACCACCCTTGTCCGCAGATTTTATTGTGATCTCTGTATTATTTTGTAAGTTCTCCATTACTTTTTTCTCTTTTATACTCATGTTATATTTTTTTATTTTTAGTAAATTGTATTTTTGGATGTCTTTACATACTAGTCTTTCAAAGGTTTCTAAATAATTTCCTTTTTCATGGATAGGGTTAAATTTTGATTTCATTTTTAGATTGGTATGTTGAATACCATCTTGTTTCAAATTTAGCTGGATTTTTAGAAAAAATCTTTTGATGGTTAGATTCCTGACAAATTTTTTAACATGAATATGAGAGTTAAATTTATTCATACGTATTTTTGGGACAAATGATAAGCCCAAACTTAAAAACCCTTTCTTCCTCTTTGTTCAGGATTTTACTGCTTAAGTTAAAAATACCCTGATGTTTTTTGTTTATTTCAACCTCTTTGCCTCGTTTAGACCTTCCTCTTCCTCTCTTTCCTCTAGGCTTCTCTTTTTTCTTACATTTTGATCTCTCTCTCGTCTGATTAAATCCCTTGAGGTGCCCTCCTTTAGAGGGCTCCTCTCTAAAAAAACGGATTCATCGTTTGTTTGGTTTTCTTTTACTAATTTTTTATTTCCAAGGGGTTCATAACGATTATATATTGGTGTTTCCCAATATTGTTCTTGTTTAGAGCTGTTCCTTCTATTCGTGTTTCTGGGATATCCCCAATTGTTATGCCTATTTTGGTATTCCCTATGTGGATTTTGCCTAAAGGTGTTGTGCCGAAATTCAGAATAAAAGTGTTCTCTATTTTGATATCTTGCAAATCTTGGTATGTCATATTGCCAATTTCTATGATAGAATCTATCTTGTTCATAGTTATTATTATAGGTATAGTAATTTCTCCTGTTTTCTTGTTCATTTTTTTTATTATTATATGGATAGGATGTTCTAGTAGGTTTAGCTTGTGTAGAGTAATTTTTTTGTTCTTTTCTGTGTGTGTGTTCTGATTCCTCTCTATTAATATTTTCATTGGGTGTCGGATTGTTGTCATTAATATCCCTTTCCATTTTACTCCATTTGGTTCTGAGAAGATCTTTATTGAGATTTGATTTTTTTGTTTCTCTTTATATTCATTACTGCTTTTTTTGTCTTTAATTTTTCTTTAATTTCTAAAATATTTTGTTCAATTTCTACTAATGTCTCTTTTCTTGATCTTTTCAGAATATCAATGAGGGTATTGGAGGCTTTCTTTAGTGTATCTGTCCATTCAGTTTGTAATGTGTCAGTTAGTTGAAATGTGCAATTTTTGTTTAGTTTTAAACCTCTTGTAATGATATTTTTAACTGTATATTTGTTTAGGAAAGTAAGCTCCATTTTTTGTTTTAATTCTTTAATCATGTATGATTCTAATTTTTGCATCAAATCTGAAATTTTATCAGATGTGCTATAACTCATAGGTGGACTATTATCATCTTTCAATTCTAGGAATATTTGATCTCTAAACTCGAATAAATCTTCCATATTAAAAAAAGTAGGTATTTAGAGTAGGTGTGTGTCCTGCTGCTACTACTATGTGAAGGATAAAAGATTCTAGAAGTGAGTGGGGTAAGTAGAGCGCTGGAGACAGTGATTCCAGACACCTCACAATAAAAAAAGTCCTTCTGACTTTTATTAAGTATTATAAAGAAAAAAGGGGGGGGGCATGAGGGCGCTAGTAAAGCATTCATAATTTTACTTTGAATGCTATATAGCAACTACTGCACTAATTTTTCAACCAAATAAGAACCAACACTTATGAATAAAAAAAATTTGGTTTATGAATTACACTTTTTTAACCTCTTAGGAATATTTCCTTCATATATTTGAAAGACATACACATTGTGTCAAAAAATAACACTTTAGATTTCTTAAGCTTTTACTAGCGCCCTCACGCCCCCCCCCTCTTTTCTTTATAATACTTAATAAAAGTCAGAAGGACATTTTTTATTGTGAGGTGTCTGGAATCACTGTATCCATGAACTAGGAGTTATAATTGTGTACATTGTTTTTAACGATCACCATTGTTTTTAACTATCACCATTATTAACATTGTTTTAACTATTTGTTATTAAATTTAAGTTGATTTTAAGCCGTTATCTTCCTACACCTAGCCTCCGTTAGTTGGCGCCTGGTTACCCCACTCCTTCCCAGAAGATTTACTTACAGTTTTGAAGATCAGACAACCATCCTCCAAGAAGCCGGGAGAAGTCTTAAATGAAGCGGCCGAAGTCTTCATCCAAGCGGGCAGAAGTCTTCATCCAGATTGCATCTTCTATCTTCATCCATCCGGCGCGGAGCGGTTCCATCTATTGGCTGTTGCAATCAGCCAATAGGATTGAGCTTTCATCCTATTGGCTATTCCAATCAGCCAATAGAATGCGAGCTCAATCCTATTGGCTGATTGGATCAGCCAATAGGATTGAAGCTCAATCCTATTGGCTGATTGCATCAGCCAATAGGATTTTTTCACCTTTAATTCTATCAGCCAATCGGAATTCAAGGGACGCCATCTTGGATGATGTCCCTTAAAGGAACCTTCATTCTTCATTAGCCGTCGTCAGAATAGGATGCTCTGCGCCGGATGTCTTGAAGATAGAGCTGCTCTGCGCCGGATGGATGAATATAAAAGATGCGTCTGGATGAAGACTTCTGCCGGCTTGGATGAAGACTTCGGCCCACTTGGATGAAGACTGCTGCCGCTTCGTTGAGGATGGATGTCCGGTCTTCAAAAACTGTAAGTGGATCTTCGGGGGTTAGTGTTAGGTTTTTTTAAGGGTTTGTTGGGTGGGTTTTATTTTTAGGTTAGGGTTTGGGCAGAAAAAGAGCTAAATGCCCTTTTAAGGGCAATGCCCATACAAATGCCTTTTTTCAGGGCAATGGGGAGCTTAGGTTTTTTAGATAGGATTTTATTTGGGGGGTTGGTTGTGTGGGTGGTGGGTTTTACTGTTGGGGGGTTGTTTGTATTATTTTTTTACAGGTTAAAGAGCTGATTTCTTTGTGGCAATGCCCCACAAAAGGCCCTTTTAAGGGCCATTGATAGTTTATTGTAGGCTTGGGTTTTTTTTTATTTTGGGGGGGGGGCTTCTTTTATTTTGATAGGGCTATTAGATTAGGTGTAATTAGTTTAAATATTTGATAATTTCTTTTTTATTTTGTGTAATTTAGTGTTTGTTTGTTTTTTGTAATTTAGTTAATTGTGTTTAATTAATGTAATTTATTTAATTGTAGTGTAAGGTTAGGTGTTAGTGTAAGACAGGTTAGGTTTTATTTTACAGGTAAATTTGTATTTATTTTAGCTAGGTAGTTATTAAATAGTTAATAACTCTTTACTAACTAGTCTACCTAGTTAAAATAAATACAAACTTGCCTGTGAAATAAAAATAAAACCTAAGCTAGTTACAATGTAACTATTAGTTATTTTGTAGCTAGCTTAGGGTTTATTTTATAGGTATTTAGTTTTAAATAGGAATTACTTAGTTAATGATAGTCATTTTTATATGGATTTATTTTAATTATATTAAAGTTAGGGTGTTAGGGTTAGGGTTAGACTTAGGGTTAGGTTTAGGGGTGAATAACTTTAGTATAATGGCGGCAATTTGGGGGGCAGCAGATTAGGGGTTAATAACAGTAATGTAGGTTGCGGCGATGTTAGGGTCAGCAGATATGGGGTCAATAATATTTAACTAGTGTTTTCGATGCAGGAGTGCGGCGGTTTAGGGGTTATTATGTTTATTATAGTGGTGGCGATGTCCAGAGCGGCAGATTAGGGGTCAATAATTTTATTTTAGTGTTTGCGATGTGGGAGGGCCTCGGTTTAGGGGTTAATAGGTAGTTTATAGGTATTAGTGTACTTTGTAGCACTTTAGTTATGAGTTTTATGTTACGGCTTTGTAACATGAAAGCCATAACTACTGACTTTCAGTTTACGGTACGGATCTTGGCGGTATAGGCTGTACCGCTCACTTTTTGGCCGGACAGTCAAACTCGTAATACCGGCGCTGTGGGAGTCCCATTGAAAAAGGACTTTTTAAAAGCTGCGGTATTTACGTTGCATTCCGGCCAAAAAAGTGTGCGTACACCTATATCTACAAAACTCGTCATAGCAGCGGTAGTAAAAAAGAGCCATAACGATGCTTTTTCACTCATACCGCAAAACTCGTAATCTAGCCGTTAGTCTCTTAAAATGTTATTTGGTGTCATTATTAATTTTATGGTATTATTTAAAAAAATATATATATTTTTTATTAATTTTCATGTGCATATTTATAAAAACTTGATCAGGTACATTGAGGAAGAGAAACACAATCTATTTATGTAAATCTTTCTTTGAATATTACTTAGAAATTGCATTAATAGAGCTAATAAAAACAAATACAGATAAATAATAATAACTTAAATAATAAGTTAACTGTTAAATAAACCTAAAACTTCTCAAAGTATTACATTTACCATAAAACTGCAGTTGTTATGTTAGAATGCAATCAACAAAAGAAAAAAAATTATCAATCCCACATCATTTCATTTGCAGGCCCATCATCATCAGTATATTTAAAACCAACATAAATATTGTCTGGTGCAGGATAATGTTGACGTATTTTTCTAACCACACAATACAGTATAGATTTTCTTTGACATTGCCCAAGACGACCGTGCACTAGAATCGTGAACCTTCTATATGCAACCCTGTGGAAGTCACTGATACAAAAAAAATTTGTTTTTTTGTTTTTTCAATTATGTTCAACAAACATAAATAGTCATAAAGCATCATTTATTAACACAAATTATCACTTACCTTCTACTTATGTCACGTATTCTAACACTGCTGTCCAAACTTTCACCATAGTCAACAAACTCTTCCATTATTCTCCTATTAGCAAGGTCTACTGAAACATAATCTAGAGCTGCCACACATTGGTAAATATTCTACAATTTTGGTTACCTCTCTACAACATAGACATTCGACTTCAGTGGGCATACATTGACAATTATCACATGCGCACCAGTAGGTGTTGCCATTTCTATCTGGTTGTGTTGAATTACCTTCTGATTGGTTTATTGTACTCTGAGATTTTGTTCTGATTGGGTCCCATCTATGTATATTTCTTGTATTAAATAATTAAGGCCGTGAATGTCTCTGTTCATCCATTTCCCTTTTCTAATATAATAATGGAAAATATATATAGATAGAAATACCATTTATTTTTTTATCAGCCTCTAGATTGAAAGAAAAATGTTTATCTCTGTGTATCATTACTCACCATCCTTTCAATTTCCTCAGGATCCATTTCGTAAACTGTTTTGTATTGACGTTCAATGGATGCAGACATTCTCAAAAACAAACAAAAAAAATAACTTAAAATAAAAAAAATGTATTATCTCGGAAATAAATCTATTATGTTATTCTTTAACCCAAAAAATAAAAAGTTCTGAAAATTTAAGAAGCCTGATATGTACCAAATCATTTTTTTTTTTTGGATAATTATACTATGGGGACGATTTATGAAAGTGCGAGCAGACATGATAAGATGTAGCGATCATGTCCGCCACACATCGATAAATGCTGACAGCATACGCTGTCAGCATTTATCATTGCACAAGCAGTTCTTGTGAACTGCTTCTGCAATGCCATCCCCTGCAGATTCGCAGCCAATCGGCCGCTAGCAAGGGTGTCAATCAGTCTGATCATATAGGATCGGGCAGATTGAAGACCGCAGCCTCAGAGCAGGTGGACCAGTTATGGAGCAGCAGTATTTAGACCGCTGCTTCATAACTGCTGTTTCCGGCGAGCCTGAAGGCTCATGCGGAAACAGGGGCATCAAGCGCCATTCGGAGCTTGATAATTCGTCCCCATTGAATTTATTTTACATTTTACAATCAGCCAATAGAATGTCAGCTCAATCCTATTGGCTGATTGGATCAGCCAATAGGATTGAACTTCAATCCTATTCGCTGATTGCATCAGCCAATAGGATTTTTTCTACCTTAATTCGGATTGGCTGATAGAATTCTATTAGCCAATCGGAATTGAAGGGACACCATCTTGGATGACGTCACTTAAAGGTACCATCATTTAGTTGTCGGATCAAGACAGAAGAGGATGTTCCGCATCGGATGTCTTGAAGATGGACCCGCTACACTCCGGATGGATGAAGATAAAAGATGCCGTCTGGATGAAGACTTCTGCCCGTCTGGAGGACCTCTTCTCCCGGCTTGGATGAAGACTTCTGCCCGTCTGGAGGACCACTTCACCCGGCTTCTTTGAGGACTTCAGCCCGGTTGGGTGAAGACTTCTCAAGGTAGGGTGATCTTCAAGGGGTTAGTGTTAGGTTTTATTAAGGGGGGATTGGGTGGGTTTAAGAGTAGGGTTGGGTGTGTGGGTTGTAATGTTGGGGGGTATTGTATTTTTTTTTACAGGTAAAAGAGTTGATTACTTTGGGGCAATGCCCCGCAAAAGGCCCTTTTAAAGTGAAGGTAAAGTTTTTCACATACAAATTGATATGTATTTTCCTTTTCCAACGTACAACGTAGTCGCTATTTTTATTTTTTCAATAATCTTATATTTGACCGTATTTGCCTACCTTGATTTTTCTAATTATTGCGATCCTAACTTCTCCCATCCAGCATTTCCGTGTTTGCTATACATTGACGTATAGAGTGGTCACACCCACTCTATACGTTTGAACTACGCTCGTGCACATCAAGCCTCTAATTACCGCACATGCGCCCAAAAATGATCTCTCGCTATTGTGCATGTGTTAATCGCGGTCATAGAACTCCTCAGCGCATGCGTCGAAAATCTGCAACATAGTATTGAATGAGTTGCGAGACTCATTGAATACTATGGGCCCGATCCTATATGCAGCGTCGGCCACAAATGCCGGCGACGCTGAAATTTGCGCTGGTTTGGTATCCTATATATGGCGTAACCTAGAAGTTACGCTCGCATATTTCTGCCGTCACCCGTAGATTTTTGGGCCATAGGCAGGTTTACCAAACTAGCGCAGTTTGGTATCCAATATACAGCGTAAGGACTTACGTGGCGAAAATGGAGAAATCTTACTCCATTTTCACCTCGCCACAAAAAGCAGCCGTAGTAAGCCTTACGCTGTCTATTGGAGCCCCGTAACTTCCTAAACTACCTGCAAAATAAACCTAACACCTAACGCATGCGCAATGTCTATCTACCTGTCAACCGCGATCCCCCGCCTCAATCCCTAATAAAGTTATTAACCCCTAAACCGCCGCTCCCGGACACCGCTGCCACCTACATTAACTACCCCCTAATGTGATCCCCCTACACCGTCGCCAACTATATTAAACTACCCCCTAAAGTGAGCCCCTTACACCGCCGCCATCTACCTTACCTACCCCCTAAAGTGAGCCCCTACCCCGCCGCCATCTACCTTACCTACCCCCTAAAGTGTGCTCCTACGCCGCCGCCGTCTATTTTAAAATTATTACCCCTAATTTAATCCCCCTACCCCGCCGCCAGCTATATTCAATTATTTAACCCCTAAATTACTAAACTATCCCTACCACTAAACCTAAGTCTAACCCTACAAATAGCCCTGAAAAGGGCTTTTTGCGTGGCATTACCCCAAAGTAAACTGATCTTTTGCCAGCCCTTAAGAGGGCTTTTGGCGGGGCTTTGTCACAAAGTAATCAGCTCTTTTGCCTACAATCTAAATCCCCCTACACCGCTGCCACCTATAATAAATGTATTAACCCCTAATCTAATCCCCCTACACCGCCGCCACCTATATTAAACACATTAACGCCTAATCTAATCCCCCTACACCGCCGCCAGCTATATTAACTATATTAACCCTAATTATATTAGGGTTAATATAGTTAATATAATTATTATATTATATATATTAACTATATTAACCCTAATTATATTAGGGTTAATATAGTTAATATTGTTATTATATTATATATATATTAAGTATAATAACCCTATCTAACTCTAACATCCCTAACTAAACTCTTATTAAAATAAATCTAATATTAATATTATTAATGAAAATATTCCTATTTAAAACTGAATACTTACCTATAAAATAAACCCTAAGATAGCTACAATGTAATTAATAATTACATTGTAGCTATTTTATGGTTTATATTTATTTTACAGGTAACTTGGTATTTATTTTAAGTAGGTACAATAGCTATTAAATAGTTAATAACTATTTAATAGCTACCTAGTTAAAATAAGTACCAATTTACCTGTAAAATAAATCCTAACCTAAGTTACAAATACACCTACACTATCTATAAATTAAATAAACTACAAATATCTAAACTAAAATACAATTAAATAATCTAAACTAAATTACAAAAAAAAAACACTAAATTACAAAAAATTAAAAAAAAGATTACAAGATTTTTAAGCTAATTACACCTATTCTAAGCCCCCTAATAAAATAATAAAGCCCCCCAAAATAAAAAAAAATCCCTACCCTATTCTAAATTTAAAAAGTTAGCTCTTTTACCTTACCAGCCCGTAAAAGGGCCTTTTGTGGGGCATGCCCCATAGAAAACTGCTCTTTTGCCTGAAAAAAACCCCACAATACCACCCCCCAACATTACGACTCACCACCCACATACCCCTAATCTAACCCAAACCCCACTTAAATAAACCTAACACTACCCCCCTGAAGATCTCCCTACCTTGTATTCACCCAGCCGGGCAGAACTCTTCATCCGATCCGGGCGATGTGTTCAAGCAAGCTGCAGAGTCTTCTTCCAGCCGGTGATGTCTTCAAGCAAAGCGGCATCTTTCTTTCTTCGCTTCTCCGCCGCGGAGCATCCATCCGGCATGATGACTTCCCGACGAATGAGGTTCCTTTAAATGACGTCATCCGGGCGATGTCTTCAATCAAGCTGCAAAGAAGTCTTCTTCCATCCCGGCGATGTCTTCAAGCAAGCGGCAAAGAAGTCTTCTTCCATCCCGGCGATGTCTTCAAGCAAGCGGCAGAGAGTCTTCTTCCAGCCTGTGAGGTCTTCAAGCAAAGCGGCATCTTCAATCTTCTTTCTTCGCTCCTCCGCCGCAGAGCATCCATCCGGCACGATGACTTCCCGACGAATGAGGTTCCTTTAAATGATGTCATCCAAGATGGCGTCCGTCGAATTCCGATTGGCTGATAGGATTCTATCAGCCAATCAGAAGTAAGGTAGAAAAATCTGATTGGCTGATTGAATCAGCCAATCAGATTCAAGTTCAATCCGATTGGCTGATTGGTTTAGCCAATCGGATTGAACTTGAATCTGATTGGCTGATTCAATCTGCCAATCAGATTTTTCTACCTTAATTCCGATTGGCTGATAGAATCCTATCAGCCAATCGGAATTCGACGGACGCCATCTTGGATGACATCATTTAAAGGAACCTCATTCGTCGGGAAGTCGTCTTGCCGGATGGATGCTCCGCGGCGGAGGAGCGAAGAAAGAAAGATGCCGCTTTGCTTGAAGACATCACCGGCTGGAAGAAGACTCTGCAGCTTGCTTGAACACATCGCCCGGATCGGATGAAGAGTTCTGCCCGGCTGGGTGAATACAAGGTAGGGAGATCTTCAGGGGGGTAGTGTTAGGTTTATTTAAGGGGGGTTTGGGTTAGATTAGGGGTATGTGGGTGGTGGGTCGTAATGTTGGGGGGGTGGTATTGTGTGTTTTTTTTTCAGGCAAAAGAGCAGTTTTCTTTGGGGCATGCCCCGCAAAAGGCCCTTTTAAGGGCTGGTAAGGTAAAAGAGCTAACTTTTTTAATTTAGAATAGTGTAGGGAAATTTTTTTATTTTGGGGGGCTTTATTATTTTATTACGGGGCTTAAAATAGGTGTAATTAGCTTAAAAATCTTGTAATCTTTTTTTTAATTTTTTGTAATTTAGTGTTTGGTTTTTTTTGTAATTTAGTTTAGTTTATTTAATTGTATTTTAGTTTAGATATTTGTATTTTATTTAATTTATTGATAGTGTAGGTGTATTTGTAACTTAGGTTAGGATTTATTTTACAGGTAAATTGGTACTTATTTTAACTAGGTAGCTATTAAATAGTTATTAACTATTTAATAGCTATTGTACCTAGTTAAAATAAATACCAAGTTACCTGTAAAATAAATATAAACCCTAAAATAGCTACAATGTAATTATTAATTACATTGTAGCTATCTTAGGGTTTATTTTATAGGTATTTAGTTTTAAATAGGAATATTTTCATTAATAATATTAATATTAGATTTATTTTAATAAGAGTTTAGTTAGGGATGTTAGAGTTAGATAGGGTTATTATACTTAATATATATATATAATATAATAACGATATTAACTATATTAACCCTAATATAATAAGGGTTAATATAGTTAATATAGCTGGCGGCGGTGTAGGGGGATTAGATTAGGGGGTAATACATTTATTATAGGTGGCAGCGGTGTAGGGGGATTTAAATTGTAGGCAAAAGAGCTGATTACTTTGTGACAAAGCCCCGCCAAAAGCCCTTTTAAGAGCTGGCAAAAGATCAGTTTACTTTGGGGTAATGCCACGCAAAAAGCCCTTTTCAGGGCTATTTGTAGGGTTAGACTTAGGTTTAGTGGTAGGGGTAGTTTAGTATTTTAGGGGTTAAATAATTGAATATAGCTGGCGGTGGGGTAGGGGGATTAAATTAGGGGTTAATAATTTTAAAATAGATGGCGGCGGGGTAGGAGCTCACTTTAGGGGGTAGGTAAGGTAGATGGCGGCGGGGTAGGGGCTCATTTTAGGGGGTAGGTAAGGTAGATGGCGGCGGTGTTAGGGGCTCACTTTAGGGGGTTATAGATTTAATATAGCTGGCGGCGGGGTCCGGGAGCGGCGGTTTAGGGGTTAATAACTTTATTAGGTGGCGGCGGGGTCCGGGAGCGGCGGTTTAGGGGTTTATAACTTTTTTATTGTTAGGATAGTGAGGGGGAATAGCGGATAGAGGGTTAGACGTGTCGGGCTATGTTTAGGAGGCGTGTTAGACAGTGCGGGTGATTTCATAGTTTAGTCAGGTTTTGTAGGCGCCGGCAGTTTCTAAAGTGCCGTAAGTCACTGGCGAGTCCAGAAATTTGTACTTACGCATATTTCTGGACATTGCTGGTTTATCCGACTTATGGCACTTTAGCCTCTGACGGCGCCGTATATGGTATAGCTCGAGTTGCGAGCTGAAACTTCGGGCGGAGGGGGGGGGGCGCTGCATATCGGATCGCGCCCTATATTTGTGAAGCGACAGTATAGGTGTGTGAATATGGCTCAAAGAGCTTATAGGAATAGATGCAGCAATTGAAATGTAACAAACTTGTTGCAATATGCGATCCGATGCGGTTGAGACTTGGCAAACAAATGAACCGCTTAATGCACGTGCGCAACACGAGGAAGCTCTCGCTTTTCAAGGAGGAAATAAAAATAGTTGCGCATGCGCACAATTAAGCATCCCCTTCTGACGTCAATTGACGGCCGCCTAACGGCCAAAAAATCAATTGGCTGTCTAAACAACGTGATCGTTACGTGATTTTAGAAAAAAAAAAAAAAACGGGTTGTTTTATTCGAAGCAAAATCGGAGCACATTATAATAGATAACAAAGGTAAAATTGAAAAATATAAGAATTGATGAATGAACATGCTATTATTTTTGAGTGATATATTGATTTTTTTTGTGGCAGACAGATTAACTTTACCTTCACTTTAAGGGCTATTTGTAATTTAGTATAGGGTAGGGATTTTTATTATTTTGGAGGGCTTTTTTATATTATTAGGGGGATTAGATTAGGTGTAATTAGTTTAGAAAACGTGTAATTATTTTATTATTTTCTGTAATTTAGTGTTTTTTTTTTCCATAATTTAGATAATTGTATTTAATTGTAATTAATTGTAGTTAGTTTAGGGAATTCATTTAATTATAGTGTAGTGTTAGGTGTAATTGTAACTTAGGTTAGGTTTTATTTTACAGGTAAATTTATCTTTATTTTAGCTAGGTAGCTATTAAATAGTTAATAACTATTTAATAACTATAGTACCTAGTTAGAATAAATACAAAGTTGCCTGTGAAATAAAAATAAAACCTAAAATAGCTACAATGTAATTATTAGTTATATTGTAGCTATTTTAGGGTTTATTTTAAAGGTAAGTATTTAATTTTAAATAGGAATTATTTATTTAATTATAGTAATTTTATTTAGATTTATTTAAATTATATTTAAGTTAGGGGGTGTTAGGGTTAGGGTTAGACTTAGGTTTAGGGGTTAAGAACTTTCATATAGTGGCGGCGACATTGTGGGCGGCAGATTAGGGGTTCATAAGTATAATGTAGGTGGCTGCGGTGTCCAGAGCGGCAGATTAGGGGTTAATAATATAATATAAGTGTCGGCGATGTCAGGGCATCCGATTAGGGGTTAATAAGTGTAAGATTATGGGTGTTTAGACTCGGTTAGCACTCAAAAAATTAACCAGAGGTCAGACCTATGGTTAATTTTTTTAATGTCCCCCAATTGACCCCAAAATTAAGTGTGTAGTGGCTTCATTTATATAAAAAATATTAGAATCTTTTAAAAAAAAAACACAATAAGCAGTTATAAGGTTATCGGGTGTGGGATGTTAGAAAAAACAGCACTGAAACGTGCCTTTATATTGCGGTCTATTGGAACTCTGTCACCTAGATTGCGAGTTTTGCGTTAGAGGCTATGCAGTGCCAACGAGCAGTTTATGCTCACCGCTCACTTACAGACAGCGCTGGTATTATGGGTTTTTACAAACCCGGCGTTAACCGCAAAAAAGTGATCGTAGAGCAAAATTTTGCTCCACATCTCACCTCAATACCAGCGCTGCTTACGTTAGCGGTGAGCTGGCTGAACGTGCTCGTGCACGATTTCCCCATAGGAATCAATAGGGGAGAGCCGGCTGAAAAAAAAACTAACACCTGCAAAAAAGCAGCGTTTAGCTCCTAACGCAGTCCCATTGATTCCTATGAGGAAAATACATTTATGAACATATATATGTATAACATGAACCCAGAGTCTAAACATCCCTAATCTTACACTTATTAACCCCTTATCTGACGCTCCCGACATCGCCGACACCTACATTATATTGATTAACCCCTAATCTGCTGCTCCGGACACCGCCGCCACCTACATTATACTTATGAACCCCTAATCTGCTGCCCCCCACATCGCCGACACCTACATTATATTTATTAACCCCTAATCTGCTGCCCCCAATGTCACTGCAACCTACCTACACTTCTTAACCCCTAATCTGCCGCCCCCAATGTTGCCGCCACTATATTAAAGTTTATTAACCCCTAAATCTAAGTCTAACCCTAACCCTAACACCCCCTAACTTAAATATAATATAAATAATTCTAAATAAAAATACTATTATTACCTAAATAATATTTAAAACTAAATACCTATAAAATAAACCCTAAGCTAGCTACAATATAACTAATAGTTACATTGTATCTAGCTTAGGGTTTATTTTTATTTTACAGGCCAGTTTGTATTTATTTTAACTAGGTAGAATAGTTATTAAATAGTTATTAACTATTTAATAACTACCTAAGTAAAATAAAGACAAATTTACCTGTAAAATAAAACCTAACCTAAGTTACAATTACACCTAACACTACACTATAATTAAATTAATTCCCTAAATTAAATACAATTAAATACAAATAAATAAAATTATCTAAAGTACAAAAAAAGAAACACTAAATTACAGAAAATAATAAACAAATTACAAGATTTTTAAACTAATTACACCTAATCTAATCCCCCTAACAAAATAAAAAAGCCCCCCCAAAATAAAAAAAGCCCTACCCTACACTAAATTACAAATAGCACTTAAAAGGGCCTTTTGCAGGGCATTGCCCCAAAGTAATCAGGTCTTTTACCTGAAAAAAAAAATTAAAAATTCCCCCCCAACATTAAAACCCACCACCCACACAACCAACCCTACTCTAAAACCCACCCAATACCCCCTTAAAAAAACTAACACTAACCCCTTGAAGATCACCTTACCGGGAGAAGTCTTCACATGGTTATGCTGTATTCCATATGTGCAGGGCATTGACTTGATGTACAGTATAATATAATAATATATAATACTCATAAAAAAACGCAAAATACCCTATATCGCTTGTGCATTTCAGTTAGCACGCCACTCGTATCCTAGCCCTATATTAGTTATAACATAATATGCTTATAGATACATTAATTATAATTACAGACCAGACACATTAAACCAGCATCCTTCTTTATTCCTAATACCTGTTTTGAATGGCTTAAAGGGACACTAAACCCCATTTTTTTATTTAATGATTCAGATAGAGCATGCAATTTTATGCAACTTTCTAATTTACTCCTATAATCAATTTTTATTTGTTCTCTTGCTATCTTTATTTAAAAAGCAGGAATCTAAGTTGAGGAGCCGGCCCATTTTTGGTTCAGATCCTGGTAAGTGCTTGCTGATTGGCTAAGCCTGCTTTTAAAACAATTTGACAATATGAGTCAATTAGAAAGTTGGTTAAAATTGCTGCTCTATCTGAATCATGAAAGAAAAAAAAATTGGGTTTCATGTCCCTTTAAAGAGATGTTGAACTATAACTAACTATGGGGTTATAATCACAATCCATTAGAAAAGATGTATCAAATAATTGTCAGCAGAAAAACACCATCAAAGTCTGTGGTGATCTTTGTAGCTAAATCATGTGATATGTTTTTCTAATGACCCCCTATGTAATCCATTGTGTAGTTATAGTGAAAATGTTTCCCTTTAATGTGTTCCAAATAACTGCAGATTATTAAGTGTATGGGAAATTGTTCCTTCATGTGTAATTTTGAATTTGAAATAGCTTTCTATGTTTATTAAAAACATCTATTGTTCTCAAGGATATTCCCATTTAAATAGGCTAGGCTTGCAGAAAGTGCAGACCTGGTCGTGTTATATCTTTTTGTACACAGAGTCTAATAGTTCTGTATGTAAAGGCTAATTAAGGCTGGGGGAGTTCAATGAGAAGAAAACATTTTTTTCAGATACAAATTATCTCAGGAAGGTTACAGCATGCACCTACTACGTTCAAGTTACTCAGTATTCAAGTTACACTGTGCATGTGCTTCTGTACCAGATTCCCTTAGCAACGTGCACATTTAAAGGGACACTCAAGTTAAAATTAAACTTTGCAGGGCATGCAGTTTTATAAAGCTGTCCATTTTACTTTTATCCTCAAATTTGCTTTGTTCTCTTGGTATTCTTTGTTGAAAGCTAAACATAGGTATGCTCATATGCTAATTTCTAAGCCCTTGAAGGCCACCACTTATCTGAGTACATTTTGACAGTTTTTCACAGTAAAACAGTGCTAGTTCATGTGTGCCATAAAGATAACATTGTGCTCATTCACGTGGAATTATTTATGAGTCACCACTGATGTGTATTAATATTATATCAGTGCTGGTTATGCAAAATTGGGAAATGGGTAATAAAAGGATTTATTTTTTTTAAACAATAAACATTTTCAAGCAGACTGTGCCTTTAAAGCTGCAGACTGCTCCCATACAACTTAAAGGGACGTGAAAGCCAATTTTTGTCTTTCATGATTTAGAAAGAGCATATCATTTTAAATTACTTTCTAATTTACTTCTGTTATCTATTTTGCTTTGTTCTCATGATATCCTTTGCTGAAAATCATATATAGATAGGCTCCGTAGCTTCTGATTGGTGGCTGCACATAGATGTCTCATGTGATTGGCTCACCCATGTGCATTGCTATTTCTTCAACAAAGGATAGCTAAAGAATAAAGCAAACTAGATAATAGAAGTAAATTGGGATGTTGTGTAAAATTGTATTCTCTTCCTGAATCATGAAAGAAACATTTTGGGTTTAGTGTCCCTTTAATGCAAATGGGAGGGAAGGACTCTGATTGGACATATCTCATTGAACTTGAAAAGTAAAAAAGTTGTGATTAGAAGGGGCGGTAATGGGATAATGAATTGCATTGCACTATAATGAATTCTAATGGCAATTTAACTGTATATAGGCAGTGCAGTACATAATTTATTGCCAATCTAGTTAGAGTTCAGTGACCAACTGTCCTGCATTTTTATGGGATGATACTGGTTTGGGAATCCTTTTGCTCTCCGTTTTCCTATATGTATCAAAAAACTTAATCTGGAAATCATCTAAGACCTGCCAGGACGTCACACCTCTCTATCGCCATCCACAGACAGCTCAGACACACCCAAGACCACAATGACCCATTTTCTTGCATCACTGATAGAGAGGTGTGACGTATCACCCACAAAACACCTGACTCCACCCTGCATGTAACGAATTAACATCACCCCTAGTAGACAGATAAACCTGTGTATCACATGTATTGGTGCAATTGCATATATCTTTCTTTATAATATCTTATTCGTATTGCACTGCAACTGCAAAAAAAAATGTAATGCCCCAGTTTTAAACTCTAAACAATATATATGTCTATAGAATATCAGATATATAAAAATCAGTGTGGAATGGTGGGTGGTTCATTGCTTAAAATGTGACATCATGGCTATTTTGTAGTATCTTCATGCCCATGAAAAGAGAACTTTATTCAAATTCGCCTAGATTTAGAGTTTGGCGGTAGCCGTCAAAACCAGCGTTAGAGGCTCCTAACGCTGGTTTTTACCGCCCGCTGGTATTTGGAGTCAGTCAGGAAAGGGTCTAACGCTCACTTTCCAGCCGCAACTTTTCCATACCGCAGATCCCCTTACATCAATTGCGTATCCTATCTTTTCAATGGGATCTTTCTAACGCCAGTATTTAGAGTCGTGGCTGAAGTGAGCGTTAGAAATCTAACGACAAAACTCCAGCCGCAGAAAAAAGTCAGGAGTTAAGAGCTTTCTGGGCTAACGCCGGTTCACAAAGCTCTTAACTACTGTGCTCTAAAGTACACTAACACCCATAAACTACCTATGTACCCCTAAACCGAGGTCCCCCCACATCGCCGCCACTCTATTAAAAATTTTTAACCCCTAATCTGCCGACCGCACACCGCCGCCACCTACGTTATCCCTATGTACCCCTAATCTGCTGCCCCTAACACCGCCGACCCCTATATTATATTTATTAACCCCTAATCTGCCGCCCCCAATGTCACCTCCACTTGCCTACACTTATTAACCCCTAATCTGCCGACCCGACCTCGCCGCTACTATAATAAATGTATTAACCCCTAATCCGCCTCACTCCCGCCTCAATAACCCTATAATATATAGTATTAACCCCTAATCTTCCCTCCCTAACATCGCCGACACCTAACTTCAAGTATTAACCCCTAATCTGCCGACCGGACCTCACCGTTACTCTAATAAATTTTTTAACCCCTAAAGCTAATTCTAACCCTAACCCTAACCCTAACACCCCCCTAAATTAAATATAATTTAAATCTAACGAAATAAATTAACTCTTATTAAATAAATTATTCCTATTTAAAGCTAAATACTTACCTGTAAAATAAACCCTAATATAGCTACAATATAAATTATAATTATATTGTAGCTATTTTAGGATTAATATTTATTTTACAGGCAACTTTGTAATTATTTTAACCAGGTACAATAGCTATTAAATAGTTAAGAACTATTTAATAGCTACCTAGTTAAAATAATTACAAAATTACCTGTAAAATAAATCCTAACCTAAGTTACAATTAAACCTAACACTACACTATCAATAAATTAATTAAATAAAATACCTACAATTATCTACAATTAAATCTAACACTACACTATCAATAAATTAATTACATACAAATACCTACAAATAAATACAATTAAATAAACTAACTAAAGTACAAAAAATAAAAAAGAACTAAGTTACAAAAAATAAAAAAATATTTACAAACATTAGAAAAATATTACAACAATTTTAAACTAATTACACCTACTCTAAGCCCCCTAATAAAATAACAAAGAACCCCCAAAATAAAAAAATGCCCTACCCTATTCTAAAATTAAAATAGAAAAGCTATTTTACCTTACCAGCCCTTAAAAGGGCCCTTTGCGTGGCATGCCCCAAAGAATTCAGCTCTTTTGCCTGAAAAAAAAAACATACAATACCCCCCCAACATTACAACCCACCACCCACATACCCCTAATCTAACCCAAACCCCCCCTTAAATAAACCTAACACTAAGCCCCTGAAGATCTCCCTACCTTGTCTTCACCACACCGGGTCCCGATCTGTCCAGAAGAGCCTCCGATGTCTTGATCCAAGCCCAAGCGGGGGGCTGAAGACATCCATCCTCCGGCTGAAGTCTTGATCCAAGCGGGCAGAAGAGGACATCCGGACCGGCAAACATCTTCATCCAAGCCGCATCTTCTATGTTCTTCCATCCAATGACGACCGGCTGATCTTCAAGACCTCCAGCGCGGATCCATCCTCTTCTTCCGACGACTAGACGACGAATGAAGGTTCCAAGATGGCGTCCCTCGAATTCTGATTGGCTGATAGGATTCTATCAGCCAATCGGAATTAAGGTAGGAAAATTAAGGTAGGAAAATTCTGATTGGCTGATGGAATCAGCCAATCAGATTCAAGTTCAATCCGATTGGCTGATCCAATCAGCCAATCAGATTGAGCTCGCATTCTATTGGCTGTTCCGATCAGCCAATAGAATGCGAGCTCAATCTGATTGGCTGATCGGATCAGCCAATCGGATTGAACTTGAATCTGATTGGCTGATTCCATCAGCCAATCAAAATTTTCCTACCTTAATTCCGATTGGCTGATAGAATCCTATCAACCAATCGGAATTCGAGGGACGCCATCTTGGATGACGTCCCTTAAAGGAACCTTCATTCGTCGTCTAGTCGTCGGAAGAAGAGGATGGATCCGCGCTGGAGGTCTTGAAGATCAGCCGGTCGTCATCGGATGGAAGAACATAGAAGATGCGGCTTGGATGAAGATGTTTGCCGGTCCGGATGTCCTCTTCTGCCCGCTTGGATCAAGACTTCAGCCGGAGGATGGATGTCTTCAGCCCCCCGCTTGGGCTTGGATCAAGACAATGGAGCCTGGACCGATCGCTGATACCCGGTGTGGTGAAGATAAGGTAGGAAGATCTTCAGGGGCTTAGTGTTAGGTTTATTTAAGGGGGGTTTGGGTTAGATTAGGGGTATGTGGGTGGTGGGTTGTAATGTTGGGGGGGGGGTATTGTATGTTTTTTTTCCAGGCAAAAGAGCAGAATTCTTTGGAGCATGCCCCTCAAATGGCCCTTTTAAGGGCTGGTAAGGTAAAAGAGCTTTTCTATTTTAATTTTAGAATAGGGTAGGGCATTTTTTTATTTTGGGGGGCTTTGTTATTTTATTAGGAGGCTTAGAGTAGGTGTAATTAGTTTAAAATTGTTGTAATATTTTTCTAATGTTTGTAAATATTTTTTTATTTTTTGTAACTTAGTTCTTTTTTATTTTTTGTACTTTAGTTAGTTTATTTAATTGTATTTAATTGTAGGTATTTTATTTAATTAATTTATTGATAGTGTAGTGTTAGGTTTAATTGTAGATAATTGTAGGTATTTTATTTAATTAATTTATTGCTAGTGTAGTGTTAGGTTTAATTGTAACTTAGGTTAGGATTTATTTTACAGGTAATTTTCTAATTATTTTAACTAGGTAGCTATTAAATAGTTATTAACTATTTAATAGCTATTGTACCTGGTTAAAATAAATACAAAGTTGCCTGTAAAATAAATATAAATCCTAAAATAGCTACAATATAATTATAATTTATATTGTAGCTATATTAGGGTTTATTTTACAGGTAAGTATTTAGCTTTAAATAAGAATAATTTATTTAATAAGAGTTAATTTATTTCGTTAGAATAAAATTATATTTAACTTAGGGGGGTGTTAGGGTTAGACTTAGCTTTAGGGGTTAATACATTTATTAGAGTAGCGGCGAGGTCCGGTCGGCAGATTAGGGGTTAATAATTGAAGTTAGGTGTCGGCGATGTTAGGGAGGGCAGATTAGGGGTTAATACTATTTCTTATAGGGTTATTGAGGCGGGAGTGAGGCGGATTAGGGGTTAATAACTTTATTATAGTAGCGGTGAGGTCCGGTCGGCAGATTAGGGGTTAATAATTGTAGGTAGCTGGCGGCGACGTTGTGGGGGGCAGATTAGGGGTTAATAAATATAATAATGGGGTCAGCGGTGTTAGGGGCAGCAGATTAGGGGTACATAGGTATAATGTAGGTTGCGGCGGTGTACGGAGCGGCAGATTAGGGGTTAAAAATAATATGCAGGGGTCAGCGATAGCGGGGACGGCAGATTAGGGGTTAATAAGTGTAAAGTTAGGGGTGTTTAGACTCGGGTACATGTTAGGGTGTTAGGTGCAGACTTAGGAAGTGTTTCCCCATAGGAAACAATGGGGCTGCGTTAAGAGCTGAACGCTGCTTTTTTGCAGGTGTTAGGTGTTTTTTTTTCAGCTCAAACTGTCCCATTGTTTCCTATGGGGGAATCGTGCACGAGCACATTTTTGAAGCTGGCCGCGTCCGTAAGCACCGCTGGTATTGAGAGTTGCAGTGGCGTTAAATTATGCTCTACGCTCCCTTTTTGGAGCCTAACGCACTGAAAACCCAGCCATTCTGTGAACTCTAAATACCAGCGGTATTTAAAAGGTGCAGCCAAAAAAAGCACGCGTAGCTAACGCACCCCTTCTAACGCAAAACTCCAAATCTAGGCCATTGTGTGTAAAGTATGTTTCTCTGCATTTTTGCTTCACTTCCTTCTCCAGTTTTGACTTACATTAGTGTCTTAACTTGTTTTATTTGAACTTTTAAGGTTGTGCTGCCACCTAGTGTTTGAATGTATTACCTAAGACTTTTAGGCCTAGATTTGGAGTTTGGCGGTAAAAGGGCTGTTAACGCTCCGCGGGCTTTTTTCTGGCCGCACCATAAAATTAACTCTGGTATCGAGAGTTTAAACAAATGCTGCGTTAGGCTCCAAAAAAGGAGCGTAGAGCATTTTTACCGCAAATGCAACTCTCGATACCAGAGTTGCTTACGGACGCGGCCAGCCTCAAAAACGTGCTCGTGCACGATTCTCCCATAGGAAACAATGGGGCTGTTTGAGCTGAAAAAAAACCTAACACCTGCAAAAAAGCAGCGTTCAGCTCCTAACGCAGCCCCATTGTTTCCTATGGGGAAACACTTCCTACGTCTGCACCTAACACTCTAACATGTACCCCGAGTCTAAACACCCCTAACCTTACACTTATTAACCCCTAATCTGCCGCCCCCGCTATCGCTGACCCCTGCATATTTTTTTTAACCCCTAATCTGCCGCTCCGTAAACCGCCGCAACCTACGTTATCCCTATGTACCCCTAATCTGCTGCCCTAACATCGCCGACCCCTATATTATATTTATTAACCCCTAATCTGCCCCCCTCAACGTCGCCGACACCTGCCTACACTTATTAACTCCTAATCTGCCGAGCGGACCTGAGCGCTACTATAATAAAGTTATTAACCCCTAATCCGCCTCACTAACCCTATCATAAATAGTATTAACCCCTAATCTGCCCTCCCTAACATCGCCGACACCTACCTTCAATTATTAACCCCTAATCTGACTACCGGAGCTCACCGCTACTCTAATAAATGTATTAACCCCTAAAGCTAAGTCTAACCCTAACACTAACACCCCCCTAAGTTAAATATAATTTACATCTAACGAAATAAATTAACTCTTATTAAATAACTTATTCCTATTTAAAGCTAAATACTTACCTGTAAAATAAATCCTAATATAGCTACAATATAAATTATAATTATATTATAGCTATTTTAGGATTAATATTTATTTTACAGGCAACTTTTTAATTATTTTAACCAGGTACAATAGCTATTAAATAGTTAAGAACTATTTAATAGTTACCTAGTTAAAATAATAACAAATTTACCTGTAAAATAAATCCTAACCTAAGATATAATTAAACCTAACACTACCCTATCAATAAATTAATTAAATAAACTACCTACAATTACCTACAATTAACCTAACACTACACTATCAATAAATTAATTAAACACAATTGCTAAAAAAAAATACAATTAAATAAACTAGCTAAAGTACAAAAAATAAAAAAGAACTAAGTTACAAAAAATAATAAAATATTTACAAACATAAGAAAAATATTACAACAATTTTAAACTAATTACACCTACTCTAAGCCCCCTAATAAAATAACAAAGACCCCCAAAATAAAAAATTCCCTACCCTATTCTAAATTAAAAAAGTTACAAGCTCTTTTACCTTACCAGCCCTGAACAGGGCCCTTTGCGGGGCATGCCCAAAGAATTTCAGCTCTTTTGCCTGTAAAAGAATAAATACAATACCCCCCCCCCCAACATTACAACCCACCACCCACATACCCCTAATCTAACCCAAACCCCCCTTAAATAAACCTAACACTAAGCCCCTGAAGATCTTCCTACCTTGTCTTCACCATACCAGGTTCACCGATCCGTCCTGGCTCCAACATCTTCATCCAACCCAAGCGGGGGTTGGCGATCCATCATCTGGTGCTGAAGAGGTCCAGAAGAGGCTCCAAAGTCTTCCTCCTATCCGGCAAGAAGAGGACATCCGGACCGGCAAACATCTTCTCCAAGCGGCATCTTCAATCTTCTTCCATCCGGTGCGGAGCGGGTCCATCTTGAAGCAGGCTTTTCCGATCAGCCAATAGAATGCGAGCTCAATCTGATTGGCTAATTGGATCAGCCAATCGGATTGAACTTGATTCTGATTGGCTGATTCCATCAGCCAATCAGAAAATTCCTACCTTAATTCCGATTGGCTGATAGAATCCTATCAGCCAATCGGAATTCGAGGGACGCCATCTTGGATGACGTCCCTTAAAGGAACCGTCATTCGTCGGGAGACAACGGAAGAAGAGGATGGATCCGCGTCGCCTGCTTCAAGATGGACCCGCTCCGCACCGGATGGAAGAAGATTGAAGATGCCGCTTGGAGAAGATGTTTGCCGGTCCGGATGTCCTCTTCTTGCCGGATAGGAGGAAGACTTTGGAGCCTCTTCTGGACCTCTTCAGCACCGGATGATGGATCGCCAACCCCCGCTTGGGTTGGATGAAGATGTTGGAGCCAGGACGGATCGGTGAACCTGGTATGGTGAAGACAAGGTAGGAAGATCTTCAGGGGCTTAGTGTTAGGTTTATTTAAGGGGGGTTTGGGTTAGATTAGGGGTATGTGGGTGGTGGGTTGTAATGTTGGGGGGGGGGGTATTGTATTTATTCTTTTACAGGCAAAAGAGCTGAAATTCTTGGGGCATGCCCCGCAAAGGGCCCTGTTCAGGGCTGGTAAGGTAAAAGAGCTTGTAACTTTTTTAATTTAGAATAGGGTAGGGAATTTTTTATTTTGGGGGTCTTTGTTATTTTATTAGGGGGCTTAGAGTAGGTGTAATTAGTTTAAAATTGTTGTAATATTTTTCTTACGTTTGTAAATATTTTATTATTTTTTGTAACTTAGTTCTTTTTTATTTTTTGTACTTTAGCTAGTTTATTTAATTGTATTTATTTGTAGCAATTGTGTTTAATTAATTTATTGATAGTGTAGTGTTAGGTTAATTGTAGGTAATTGTAGGTAGTTTATTTAATTAATTTATTGATAGGGTAGTGTTAGGTTTAATTATATCTTAGGTTAGGATTTATTTTACAGGTAAATTTGTTATTATTTTAACTAGGTAGCTATTAAATAGTTCTTAACTATTTAATAGCTATTGTACCTGGTTAAAATAAATACAAAGTTGCCTGTAAAATAAATATTAATCCTAAAATAGCTATAATATAATTATAATTTATATTGTAGCTATATTAGGATTTATTTTACAGGTAAGTATTTAGCTTTAAATAGGAATCATTTATTTAATAAGAGTTAATTAATTTCGTTAGATGTAAATTATATTTAACTTAGGGGGGTGTTAGTGTTAGGGTTAGACTTAGCTTTAGGGGTTAATCAATTTATTAGAATAGCGGTGAGCTCCGGTCGTCAGATTAGGGGTTAATAATTGAAGGTAGGTGTCGGCGATGTTAGGGAGGGCAGATTAGGGGTTAATACTATTTATGATAGGGTTAGTGAGGCGGGTTAGGGGTTAATAACTTTATTATAGTAGCGCTCAGGTCCGCTCGGCAGATTAGGGGTTAATAAGTGTAGGCAGGTGTCGGCGACGTTGAGGGGGGCAGATTAGGGGTTAATAAATATAATATAGGGGTCGGCGGTGTTAGGGGTAGCAGATTAGGGGTACATAGGGATAACGTAGGTGGCGGCGCTTTGCGGTCGGAAGATTAGGGGTTATTTATTTTAAGTAGCTGGCGGCGACGTTGTGGGGGGCAGGTTAGGGGTTAATAAATGTAATACAGGGGTCGGCGGGGTTAGGGGCAGCAGATTAGGGGTACATAAGTATAACGTAGGTGGCGGTCGGCAGATTAGGGGTTAAAAATTTAAATCGAGTGGCGGCGATGTGGGGGGAGCTCGGTTTAGGGGTACATAGGTAGTTTATGGGTGTTAGTGTACTTTAGGGTACAGTAGTTAAGAGCTTTATGAACCGGCGTTAGCCAGAAAGCTCTTAACTCCTGCTATTTTCAGGCGGCTGGAATTTTGTCGTTAGAGCTCTAACGCTCACTTCAGAAACGACTCTAAATACCGGCGTTAGAAAGATCCCATTGAAAAGATAGGATACGCAAATGGCGTAGGGGGATCTGCGGTATGGAAAAGTCGCGGCTGAAAAGTGAGCGTTAGACCCTTTAATCACTGACTCCAAATACCAGCGGGCGGCCAAAACCAGCGTTAGGAGCCTCTAACGCTGGTTTTGACGGCTACCGCCGAACTCCAAATCTAGGCCTTAGATTCTATACACCAGTTTTTGTAGTTCTTTAATGAAATACACAGAAATAACTATCGACTAGATTACGAGTTTTGCGCTATGGTGAAAAATTCACTACCACTGCTATTACGAGTCTTGCAGGTTTAGGGGCATCGCACACTTTTTTGGCCTTAACGCAAAGCAACTTACGCAAAAAAGTATTTTTTCAATGGGATTTTCATAGCGCCGATATTACAAGCTTTTCCTGGTAGGCCAAAAAGTGAGCGGTACACCCTATACCGTCAAGATTCGTAACGCATTCTAAAGTCAGTAGTTATGAGTGTTACGCTACAAAGCTGTAGCATAAAACTCATAACTAAAGTGCTAAAAACCCAGAGTCTAAACACCCCTAATCTTACACTTATTAACCCCTAATCTGATGCCCCCGACATCGCCGACACCTACATTATATTGATTAACCCCTAATCTGCTGCTCTGGACACCGCCGCCACCTACATTATACTTATGAACCCCTAATCTGCTGCCCCCAACATCGCCGACACCTACATTATATTTATTAACCCCTAATCTGCTGCCCCCAATGTCACCGCAACCTACCTACACTTCTTAACCCCTAATCTGCCGCCCCCAAGGTTGCCGCCACTATATTAAAGTTATTAACCCCTAAATCTAAGTCTAACCCTAACCCTAACACCCCCTAATTTAAATATAATTTAAATAATTCTAAATAAAAATACTATTATTACCTAAATAATTCCTATTTAAAACAAAATACCTATAAAATAAACCCTAAGCAAGCTACAATATAACTAATAGTTACATTGTATCTATCTTAGGGTTTATTTTTATTTTACAGGCAAGTTTGTATTTATTTTAACTAGGTACAATAGTTATTAAATAGATATTAACTAACTATGGGGTTATAATCACAATCCATTAGAAAAGATGTATCAAATAATTGTCAGCAGACAAACACCATCAAAGTCTGTGGTGATCTTTGTAGCTAAATCATTTGATATGTTTTTCTAATGACCCCCTATGTAATCCATTGTGTAGTTATAGTGAAAATGTTTCCCTTTATTGTGTTCCAAATAACTGCAGATTATTAAATGCATGGGAAATTGTTCCTTCATGTGTAATTTTGAATTTGAAATAGCTTTCTATGTTTATTAAAAACATCTATTGTTCTCAAGGATATTCCCATTTAAATAGGCTAGGCTTGCAGAAAGTGCAGACCTGGTCGTGTTATATCTTTTTGTACACAGAGTCTAATAGTTCTGTATGTAAAGGCTAATTAAGAGGCTGGGGGAGTTCAATGAGAAGAAAACATTTTTTTCAGATACAAATTATCTCAGGAAGGTTACAGCATGCACCTACTACGTTCAAGTTACTCAGTATTCAAGTTACACTGTGCATGTGCTTCTGTACCAGATTCCCTTAGCAACATGCACATTTAAAGGGACACTCAAGTTAAAATTAAACTTTGCAGGGCATGCAATTTTATGAAGCTGTCCATTTTACTTTTATCCTCAAATTTGCTTTGTTCTCTTGGTATTCTTTGTTGAAAGCTAAACATAGGTACGCTCATATGCTAATTTCTAAGCCCTTGAAGGCCACCACTTATCTGAGTACATTTTGACAGTTTTTCACAGTAAAACAGTGCTAGTTCATGTGTGCCATAAAGATAACATTGTGCTCATTCACGTGGAATTATTTATGAGTCACCACTGATGTGTATTAATATAACAGTGCTGGTTATGCAAAATTGCGAAATGGGTAATAAAAGGATTTATTTTTTTAAACAATGAACATTTTCAAGCAGACTGTGCCTTTAAAGCTGCAGACTGCTCCATACAACTTAAAGGGACGTGAAACCCAATTTTTGTCTTTCATGATTTAAAAAGAGCATATAATTTTAAATTACTTTCTAATTTACTTCTGTTCTCTATTTTGTTTTGTTCTCTTGATATCCTTTGCTGAAAATCATATATAGATAGGCTCAGTAGCTTCTGATTGGTGGCTGCACATAGATGTCTCATGTGATTGGCTCATCCATGTGCATTGCTATTTCTTCAACAAAGGATAGCTAAAGTATGAAGCAAACTAGATAATAGAAGTAAATTGGGATGTTGTGTAAAATTGTATTCTCTTCCTGAATCATGAAAGAAACATTTTGGGTTTAGTGTCCCTTTAATGCAAATGGGAGGTAAGGACTCTGATTGGACATATCTCAGTGAACTTGAAAAGAAAAAAAGTTGTGATTAGAAGGGGCGGTAATGGGATAATGAATTGCATTGCACTATTATGAATTCTAATGGCAATTTAACTGTATATAGGCAGTGCAGTACATAATTTATTGCCAATCTAGTTAGAGTTCAGTGACCAACTGTCCTTCATTTTATGGGATGATACTGGTTTGGGAATCCTTTTGCTCTCCGTTTTCCTATATGTATCAAAAAACTTAATCTGGAAATCATCTAAGACCTGCCAGGACGTCACACCTCTCTATCGCCATCCTCAGACAGCCCAGTCACACCCAAGACCACAATGACCCATGGTCTGGCATCACCCACAAAACACCTGACTCCACCCTGCATGTAACGAATTAACATCACCCCTAGTAGACAGATAAACCTGTGTATCACATGTATTGGTGCAATTGCATATATCTTTCTTTATAATATCTTATTCGTATTGCACTGCAACTGCAAAAAAAAATGTAATGCCCCAGTTTTAAACTCTAAACAATATATATGTCTATAGAATATCAGATATATAAAAATCAGTGTGGAATGGTGGGTGGTTCATTGCTTAAAATTTGACATCATGGCTATTTTGTAGTATCTTCATGCCCATGAAAAGAGAACTTTATTCAAATTGTGTGTAAAGTATGTTTCTCTGCATTTTTGCTTCACTTCCTTCTCCAGTTTTGACTTACAACATTAGTGTCTTTACTTGTTTAATTTGAACTTTTAAGGTTGTGCTGCCACCTAGTGTTTGAGTGTATTACCTAAGACTTTTAGATTCTATACACCAGTTTTTGTAGTTCTTTAATGAAATACACAGAAATAACTATCGACTAGATTACGAGTTTTGCGCTATGGTGAAAAATTCACTACCACTGCTATTACGAGTCTTGCAGGTTTAGGGGCACCGCACACTTTTTTGGCCTTAACGCAAAGCAACTTACGCAAATTGCGTAAAGTCTTTTTTCAATGGGATTTTCATAGCACCGATATTACAAGCTTTTCCTGGGAGGCCAAAAAGTGAGCGGTACACCCTATACCGTCAAGATTCGTAACGCATTCTATAGTCAGTATTTATGAGTTTAACGCTACAAAGCTGTAGCATAAAACTCATAACTAAAGTGCTAAAAAGTACACTAACACCCAGAAACTACCTATTAACCCCTAAACCGAGGCCCTCCCGCATCACAAACACTTAAAAAAAAATTATTAACCCCTAATCTGCCGATCAGGACATCACCGCCACTATAATAAACATATTAACCCCTAAACCACTGCACTCCCGCATCGCAAACACTAGTTAAATATTATTAACCCAAAATCTGCCTCCCCTAACATAACCGCCACCTATCTACATTTATTAACCCATAATCTGCCGCCCCCAACGTCGCCGCCACAATACTAAAGTTATTAACCCCTAAACCTAAGTCTAACCCTAACCCTAACACCCACTAACTTAAAAATAATTAAAATAAATCTAAATAAAACCTACTATTAATAACTAAATAATTCCTATTTAAAACTAAATAATTACCTGTAAAATAAACCCTAAGCTAGTTACAATATAACTAATAGTTACATTGTAGCTAGCTTAGGTTTTTTTTTTTATTTTACAAGTAAGTTTGAATTTATTTTAACTAGGTAGAATAGTTACTAAATAGTTATTAACTATTTACTAACTATCTAGCTAAAATAAATACAAATTTACCTGTAAAATAAAACCTAACCTGTCTTACACTAACACCTAACCTTACACTACAATTAAATAAATTACCTAAATTAAATACAATTAACTAAATTAAATACAATTACCTAAATTACAAAAAACAAACACTAAATTACACAAAATAAAAAACAAATTACAAGATATTTAAACTAATTACACCTAATCTAATAGCCCTATCAAAATTAAAAAGCCCCCCAAAATAAAAAAAAACCCTAGCCTAAACTAAACTACCAATAGCCCTTAAAAAGGGCCTTTTGCAGGGCATTGCCTCAAAGAAATCAGCTCTTTTACCTGAAAAAAAAATACAAACAACCCCCCCAACAGTAAAAAACCCACCACCCACACAACAAACCCCCCAAATAAAACCCTAACTAAAAAAACCTAAGCTCCAAAAAAACCTAAGCTCCCCATTGCCCTAAAAAGGACATTTGGATGGGCATTGCCCTTAAAAGGGCATTTAGCTCTATTGCTGCTCAAACCCTAATCTAAATCTAAAACCCACCTAATAAACCCTTAAAAAAACACTAACCCCCAGAGATCCACTTACAGTTTTGAAGACCGGACATCCATCGTCAACAAAGTCGGGAGAAGTCCTCAACAAAGCCGGGAAAAGTCTTCATCCAACCCGGGAGAAGTGGTCCTCCAGACGGGCAGAAGTCTTCATCGATACGGCATCTTCAATCTTCATACATCCGGCGCGGAGCGGGTCCATCTTCAAGACATCTGGCGCGGAGCATCCTCTTCTTCCGACGACTCCAGACGAATGAAGGTTTCTTTAAGTGACGTCATCCAAGATGGCGTCCCTTAGATTCCGATTGGCTGATAGAATTCTATCAGCCAATCGGAATTAAGGTTGAAAAAATCCTATTGGCTGATGCAATCAGCCAATAGGATTGAACTTCAATCCTATTGGCTGATCCAATCAGCCAATAGGATTGAGCTCGCATTCTATTGGCTGATTGGATTGGATGGGTTTTAGTTTTAGATTAGGGTTTGGGCAGCAATAGAGCTAAATGCGCTTTTAAGGGCAATGCTTATCCAAATGCCCTTTTTAGGGCAATGGGGAGCTTAGGTTTTTTTAGTTAGGGTTTTATTTGTATTTAATTCAGTTAATTGTATTTAATTTAGGTAATTTATTTAATTGTAGTGTAAGGTTAGGTGTTAGTGTAAGACAGGTTAGGTTTTATTTTACAGGTAAATTTTATTTATTTTAGCTTGGTAGTTAGTAAATAGTTAATAACTATTTAATAACTATTCTACCTAGTTAAAATAAATACAAATTTACCTGTAAAATAAAAATAAACCCTAAGCTAGATACAATGTAAGTATTAGTCATATTGTAGCTATCTTAGGATTTATTTTACAGGTAAGTATTTTGTTTTAAATAGGAATTATTTAGTTATTAATAGTATGTTTTCTTTAGATTTATTTTAATTATATTTAAGTTAGGGGGTGTTAGGGTTAGGGTTAGACTTAGGTTTAGGGGTTAATAACTTTAGTATTGTGGCGGCGACGTTGGGGGCTGCAGATTAGGGGTTAATAACTGTAATGTAGGTTGCAGCGATGTTAGGAACAGCAGAATATTGGTTAATAATATTTAACTAGTGTTTGCAAGGTGGGAGTGCGGCGGTTTAGGGGTTAATATGTGTATTATAGTGGCGGCAATGTACGGAGCAGCAGATTAGGGGTTAATAAGTATAATGTAGGTGTCTGCGATGTCGGGGGCGGCAGATTAGGGGTTAATAAGTATAATGTAGGTGTCGGCGATGTCAGGGGCGGCAGAATAGGGGTTAATAAGTGTAAGATTAGGGGTGTTAAGACTCAGGGTTCATGTTAGGGTATTAGGTGTAAGCATAAATTTAGTTTCCCCATAGGAATCAATGGGGCTGCGTTACTGAGCTTTACGCTGCTTTTTTGCAGGTGTTAGACTTTTTCTCAGCCGGCTCTCCCCATTGATGTCTATGGGGAAATCGTGCATGAGCACGTACAACCAGCTCATCGCTGACTTAAGCAGCGCTGGTATTGGAGTGCGGTAAGGAGCACAAGTTTGCTCTATGCTCACTTCTTGTCTTTTAACGCTGGGTTTATAAAAACCTGTAATACCAGCGCTGTAGGAAAGTGAGCGGTGACAATAACGTGCAAGTTAGCACCGCACCCCTCATAACGCAAAACTCGTAATCTGGCCGTATGTCTGGTTTATTCCATGTAATATTGTTTCTTTTGGTTTTACTACAATGATTATTATTAAAGACAAGGCAGATTGTGATACACTGTGTACGTACTACAGGTTCTTGCATTCTTTCAAAACACACTGTATAAATGTTATGGGCCAGATTATAATCAGAGCGCTAATTTATTGTGTGCCAACAAACGGGCAAATTCACCTGTTTGCGGGCATGAAATAAATAACCAGTTAATACAAGTGGCTGGTTATTGCTACCGCAAGCTTGCAATTAGCGCTCAAAAAATTAACCAGCGGTCAGACCTATGGTTAATTTTTTTTAATGTCCCCCAATTGACCCCAAAATTAAGTGTGTAGTAGCTTTATTTATATAAAAAATATTAGCATCTTTAAAAAAAAACACACAAAAAACTGCAATAAGCAGTTATAAGGGGCTAAAGTTGTCGGGTGTGGGATGTTAGAAAAAACAGCACTGAAACGTGCCTTTATACTACGGTCTATTGGAACTCTGTGTTTCCAGTAAATATATATGAATATGCTTACATACATATATATACATTTATGTGTTAATATGTGTATCTACACACATAAACACATAAATATATATGCATAAAGCAAATAAATATATATTTATATTTGCTGCCCATCGCTGCGCGACTTACCCCCTTCTCTGTGCTAGTTCTCATACAATGCCTGATGGCATGAGAACGAGGCTCCCATTGCAGCCCATGGAAGCGCACAATGCGTGCTTCCGTGCAATGCGAACGTGAGGTGGTGTTCACATTGCACCTCACTTGTAATACCAGTGCATATTTGCATATGCTGGTATTACTAAGTTATTATTATTATTATCATTTATTTATAGAGCGCCAACAGATTCCACATTGCTAAAGTTGATATATTTTGCACTCAACTTGTTATCTGTTCATATATATTCTAACATACCTAATGTACAATTACTATTAGCTTTCTATGGTTTTGCTTATGCTTTGAAAAAGTGTACCAACTACTTACTTTTGCAGTGAATGTTGAATGGAAAGCTTCATTATAATACAGAAACAGAGAAAAGTACTCAACAGAGAAATGAACTAAAGCATACTATGTCCTATGGCTAAACACCACCTCAGGAGTATCTATTTTTTTTTCCATAATTTGTCTTTCAGAAAGAGGAACTTTCCTGCAGTATATCAGGCTAGTCCTACCTAAACAGCTTAGTCCAGCAAGGAAATACCAGGTAAAACATTCACATGCTGCAGCCTTGTGTGGGCCTCATCACTTAGGTGCCAAGATATCCCTCTAGGCACATTGGGCAAGGGATCCACATCTGAATTTCACCATCACTCTTAGGGAGAATAATGCCCAAGGACGAATCCTCAGGACGTCTCAAAAAGTGAGAAGTGGTCATTCAGGGAATGAGCAAAGGCATAATAGCTGGTTATAGAGCTATTTTTTTGCCACAGGAGAAGTCTCTGCCTGCCCAGATTGAGCCTTTCACAGAAAGGAACTGTTCTGCAGTATATCAATCTGCCCTGCCTAACAAAAGTCTAGAAGTATATGGCTGCACCTCACTGACAAGGCACACAGAATGAGGAGATCAGGGCCCACTTATACATTTATTTTTTATTTATGCTTACCTGATAAATGTATTTATTTCATGATGGTGAGAGTCTGTCACAACCTCAGGGGCGTAACTAACAGTGATGCGAAGGTCGCCATTGCGACCGGGCCCAGCAGGTCTCCCAAACAGGGGGGCCCAACAAGGCAGGTGGTTGTATTTTTTTTTTTATTATTAATTTTTTATAATTCCCCCCCCCAAAACTTAACCTGTTTGATTCACTAATATCCCATTCTGATTCATATAATATATTTGGGGCACAGTAGAGCAGTCAGGCGCAGCAGCACAATTGTCATTATTTGATCTGATTGTCTGGCGCTGTCTGCTGTCGGCTGCCTGCCCCGGCCGGAACTTTTCATTTTGGCGTGACTGATCTCTTCTCTCCCTCCTCCTCCCTCCCTTCTGACAGGCTGCACGCACCTGTATCTCAACTATTTTCTCGTGACTGCACGTGCAGCCAGTCAGTAGCAGGACAGGAGTCGACCGAGTCTGGACTGGAGTGGAGGACAGTGGTCTGTGGAACATTCTCTGGGTCCAGTGGGAGACTGGGAGTCTGTCTTTGGCTAGCGCGGCAGGCCTGCAGCAGTGTCACAGCTGGAATCCGATGTAAGCTAAAGCTGCTCAGACTGAAAGGGGCCGCGGGGGCACGATGAGTTCCTCAAAGTCAGACTGAGGGGGGCCAAGGGGGGGCATGGTCACTCTCGGTGAGCGCTCACTCAGCACCTCAGATCAGAGTCACTGTAAGACTGAAGGGGGGCCGCGGGGGTCACGGTAAAGTTGGTGAAGTTGAACTCAAAATCATACTGGGGGGCACAGTCACTGTGTGAGCTCAGAGTCAGACTGAGGGGGGGGCGGCCCCTGGCCCGGGGGGGGGCACAGTGAGGTGAGCGCTGAGGGGACCACGGTGGGGGGCACAGTCAATGTGAGCTAGAATTTAAGGCGCAATACTATCAATAGCATTTATATTGTCATCTTGCTCTGCTATACTCAAACTCCTGTATTTGATTGTGTGCCCCTATTTGTTACATAGTATCAGTTTGCTTAATTTCAATGCTAATATTGGTACACTGGTACTGGGTTTTGACATTGCAATGACCATTAAAGACAGTAGCATCATTGCATAATCATTGCATGAATTTAAAATGATCAGCTGCTTTTATTCCTTTTAAATTAGAAGTTTCCTTCCATTTTCCTGCCCTATGCTCTATCTGAACCAATAATTAATTGCCTTCATGTCAATTAAAAAAAACATGTGCCACTAAGAAGAATTTATATTTGTAGATTATTTTAAACCAACTGATCCCACCCACACATCATCTGTTTAAAAAAAAAATCTATCTAGTGGTGCTTATAAAACCAATAAGATGATAATAACCTACATTTTAGATATGATGCCCAGTTGCCCACTTACTTTAAAATCTCTGCAAGATAATTTTGGGGATTGGTAATGCTCATCTTTAGTGATATGATAGGAAGCATTTTAGTGCAGCTCTCTTTACATAATTGCACTGCAATGTTCTTGTAAACTGTACTCTATTACACATTTGTCTTAAGTTATTGCTTTAGCTTTTGAAGAAAATTCAATAAACTCTGAAACATTTTTTTTATACCTGTTGTTTATGACATTCAAAAAGAGTGTCACAGTAATATCACAGTGCTTATTGTCTGAGATAATTGGTGCCAGTGTCACAGTAATATCACAGTGCTTATTGTCTGAGATAATTGATGCCAGTGTCACAGTAATATCACAGTGCTTATTGTCTGAGATAATTGGTGCCAGCGTCACAGTAATATTACAGTGCTTATTGTCTGAGCTAATTGGTGCCAGTGTCACAGTAATATCACAGTGCTTATTGTCTGAGATAATTGGTGCCAGTGTCACAGTAATATCACAGAGCTTATTGTCTGAGCTAATTGGTGCCAGTGTCCCATTAATATCACAGTGCTTATTGTCTGAGCTAATTGGTGCCAGTGTCACAGTAATATCACAGTGCTTATTGTCTGATGTAATTGGTGCCAGTGTCCCATTAATATCACAGTGCTTATTGTCTGAGCTAATTGGTGCCAGTGTCACATTAATAGCACAGTGCTTATTGTCTGTCTGAGATCATTTGTGCCAGTGTCACAGTAATATCACAGTGCTTATTGTCTGAGCTAATTGGTGCCAGTGTCACATTAATATCACATTGCTTATTGTCTGTCTGAGATCATTTGTGCCAGTGTCAAAGGAATATCACAGTGCTTATTGTCTGAGCTAATTAGTGCCAGTTTCACAGTAATATCACAGTGCTTATTGTCTGAGCTAATTGGTGCCAGTGTCCCATTAATATCACAGTGCTTATTGTCTGAGCTAATTGGTGCCAGTGTCCCATTAATATCACAGTGCTTATTGTCTGAGCTAATTGGTGCCAGTGTCACATTAATAGCACAGTGCTTATTGTCTGTCTGAGATAATTTGTGCCAGTGTCACAGTAATATCACAGTGCTTATTGTCTGAGCTAATTGGTGCCAGTGTCACATTAATAGCACAGTGCGTATTGTCTGTCTGAGATAATTTGTGCCAGCGTCACAGTAATATCACAGTGCTTATTGTCTGAGCTAATTGGTGCCAGTGTCACATTAATATCACAGTGCTTATTTTCTGTCTGAGATAATTGGTGCCAGTGTCACAGTAATATCACAGTGCTTATTGTCTGAGCTATTTGGTGCCAGTGTCACAGTAATATCGCAGTGCTTATTGTCTGAGCTAATTAGTGCCAGTGTCACAGTAATATCGCAGTGCTTATTGTCTGAGCTAATTGGTGCCAGTGTCACATTAATTTCACAGTGCTTATTGTCTGTCTGAGATAATTTCTGCCAGTGTCACAGTAATATCACAATGCTTATTGTCTGAGCTAATTGGTGCCAGTGTCACAGTAATATCACAGTGCTTATTGTCTGAGCTAATTGGTGCCAGTGTCACAGTAATATCACAGTGCTTATTGTCTGAGCTAATTGGTGCCAGTGTTACAGTAATATCACAGTGCTTATTGTCTGAGCTAATTGGTGCCAGTGTCACAGTAATATCACTTTGCTTATTGTCTGAGCTAATTGGTGCCAGTGTCACAGTCTGTAATAATAATAATAATAATAATAATAAAAAAAGTGTCAAATTTACATTTTTGTGTGGGAGGGGGGGTAGGGGGGCCCTTCTTATATTCTTGCACCTGGGCCCTGTGGGTTCTAGTTACGCCTCTGCACAACCTACATGTGTATTGAAACCAGGACTGCTGGCTTGTATTACTGTGTGTTACCTTTGAACAACAGGTTAGCCTAAAGGGACAGTCAACAAGATAGTTACAGAAGGAAAACGTGTATTATTATAACTGTGTTGTTTATGCAAAACTGGGGAATGCATAATTAAGGGATTATCTATCTTTTAAAACAACAAACAAGTTGTTTGTTGTTTTAAAAGATAGATAATCCCTTAATTATGCATTCCCCAGTTTTGCATAAACAACACAGTTATAATAATACACGTTTTCCTTCTGTAACTATCTTGTATCTAAGCCTCTGCAAATTGCCCACTTATTTCAGTTATTTTAACAGACTTGCATTTTAGCCAATCAGTGCTCACTGTTCGGTAAATTTACGTGCATGAGCTCAATGTTATCTATATGAAACACATGAACTAACGCCCTCTAGTGGTGAAAAACATATTTAGATTAGAGGCAGCCTGCAAGGTCTAAGAAATTAGCATGCAAACCTCCTAGGTTTAGCTTTCAACTAAGAATACCAAGCGAACAAAGCAAAATTGGTGATAAAAGTAAATTGGAAAGCTGTTTAAAATTGCATGCCCTATTTGAATCATGAAAGTTTTTTTTGGACTTGACTGTCCCTTTAAGTTCTGTTCTATTTTCCTAACCTGTTTTCTTGGGTTTTTTACTCTTTGACTCCACCTGCCTACCAGCTGCAGTAGATCAGCAATCAACTGCAGCTATAAATACCCTGCACTTTCTGCGCTCCATGCTTTGTTGGACTTGTACCTAGGGTGTGTTTTTACTGTGATTTCCTGATTATTTTTTTCCTCTGACCATTTTGCCTGAGGTTGACTACACTTTTTTTGCTTGCTGATTATGAACCCTGTTGCTAGACTGTATATTGATTCCTGCCTGTCTCAACTATTCTCTTAGATTACCCCTTTGTGCCTTGTTTAGTGCCTGTTGCCAACCTTGCCTGTTCCACTTCGTCCCTGTGAAGCCCTCAGCCACTTCTCTACTGTGCTACTGATTTTCTCTAAATCTTTTTCTGAGCATGTTAATCATATCCATAGTGCTTCAACAGCTGTGAGGGCAAGATTGAAAAATGCATGTTTCATCAAGCCCAAATACCCTTCCCAGGGTATATCATCAGTGCCAATAATTTTTTTATGGACCCACAAAAGCTTGAAGCCCAATACACTGAAAGTTCTCCAAAGATATATAGGATTTGTACATTATTACTGTTGTTTTATCAAAGGCTTTGACACTATTGTTGCGCCTCTTACTGCAATCAAAAGAAAAGGGGCTAATTTTAAAATTTGGACAGCAGAGGCTGTTCAAGCCATCTGTCTTCTTAAACAAATGTTTAGTTCTGCACCTGTACTTCAGCATCATAAAGATCATAAGAACCTGCTTTATCTTCAAACAACTAGGCGCTTTAACTCTTGTCAGGCAAGGTGGGCTTTGTTCTTCTCTTGCTTAAACTTTATTTTTTCCTATGTCCCGGGACACAAGAACAAGAAGGCTATGTCATATCCCGTCAATTTCTGCCATCAGTTCCCATAATAACCAGCTGAACCGTTCATTATACCACAATATATGATTGTGGCCCAAATCTCTACCTCTCTGCTGCATTGTCTTCAGGAATCACAATGTCTTCTATCACAAGGATTAACAGTTCCATCTTGCAGGCTGTATGCCACCCCTAGGCTCAGAAAAGGGTCTACTCATCTGGGCTCATGATGGGGTCCTCTCTGGTCACCCCAGGGTATTCATCAATCTAAAGAATCTTGAGAGTCACGTCTGGTGGCAGGGAATGAAAAAGAACATCACTGACTATGTAACTGCTTGTCAATCATGTGCTGCTTATAAGGTACCACGTACTACTTGCTGGTCTGTAACAACTTTTAAAAACACCCAGACAGTCATGGACCCATATCCCTATCAATTTTATTACTGATCTACCAAAATTTGCTGTCATGTTAGTGATTTCACTAATTGTGAACTACTTTCTAAAATGTGCCATTTTGTTCCCATCCCAAGTCTTCCATCTGCCACCACTTTGTCTTTCCTCTTTATCACACATATTGCCACTCATGCAGTCCTGGGCTATCATCCACACACATCACCCTTATGCAATCCTTCTACTGGAGTTCGTGCAGCAGACTTACATGTTCAAAGACACTGGAGAAAAAAATCTGCAGTCTCTTAGCTAAAACAGCTGACAGCTGGCTTGCCAAAAGTAGAAGCAGGTATGTCTCTCCTTGTGGGTGACAGGGTTTGGCTATCTACAAGGAACATCAGACTGAGGCAACCATACAGATTTATTAGTACTTAGAAATTGTATTCAGGATAGGTCCTGTTACATATCATTTGAAACTGATATAATCTTTACACATCCATCCAGTTTTCCATATCTACTATTTAAAAAGGCAGTCTGTAAAATAGATACTCTAGAAGTCTTCAGAAGCCTCCGCCTCATTTAGTGGATGGGTATCATGAACGTGAGGTGTCCTAGATTCTAAAACACAGGGCTGAAGTCTGAAGTCCCTGGTACACTGGATGGGCTATCCTATAGCTGAACGTTCATGGGTACCTGCAAGCACTCTTCATGCTCCTTCCCTTATCAGTGACTTTCACACACAGCCAAGGGGGCTCTGTCACAACCTACATGAGTATTGAGCCACAGGTTAGCCTTAGTTTCTGTTCTAATTTTTTGGGACTCTTTGGTTCCACCTGCAGTAGATCAGCAATCAGCTACTGCTATAAAGACTTTGCACTTCCTGTGCTCCAGGCCCATTTGTTGGACTGGCTCCTATGGTGTACTTTTGCTATAAATTCCTGATTTTTTTTCCTCTGACCATTTTACCGGAACCAGACTACATTTTTTATTTTTGCCTGATTATTCTGAACCCTGTTGCCAGACTGTGTATTCGACTATTCTTTTGGATTACCCCTTTGTGCCTTGCTGCCCCTGTGTTGTCAACCTTGCCTATTCCACTAAATTGTTCTTAAGCCCTCAGCCACTTCTCCACTACGACTTATACCAACACTTGGGAACCCTCCAACTGACACAGACTAGCGGCCAGTAATTAGCAGAGGGTTACCTCGCTGCAGTACTTAACAGAGACCACTAATCACATGTGGGGATTCCCCTCCTGTCTACTAGGAGGAGGCAAAAGATACTCCAACACAAGTTTTAAATCCCTCCCACTTCCCCTGATTTTCAGTCATACATAGAGTCAAGTAGATGAGAAAAACAGAAAAGCAGGAAAGATAAAGCGGGACAAAGGAAGTGCCAAACAAATACTGCCACCACCTGAAGAAAAGGAAAGGGTGGGGCTCATGAAAGAAATTAATTTATCTCTATGAATTGAGGGGGGGGGGGACAAAAAGTGAAGACAGGTACATTACTGATCAAGCACTATGGCCTGCAGAACTCTCCTGCTAAAAGCAGTCTTAGAAGATGCATAAACATCAAAGATATACAAACTTGAAAGTGTGCAAAGAGGACCAATTAGCTGCAAATCTGATCAATAGAAGCCTCATTATACAAGGCCCAAAAAGTGACAACTGCTCTAGTAGTATGCCGACTAAAGCCCTCAGTGGGAGTTTCCCCACAAGCAAATATGACTTACGAATTATGGTTTTAAGCCAGGGAACTAAAGTAACAGCAGTACCTTTCTGAGCCTTGCAAGGTATAGAAAAATTAACGATAAAATATGAAATATTTTGTGGTTTCTACATAATATTTGAGAGCTCTTAAACCATCCAGATTAGATACTACCTTAGGAAGAAAGGAATAGAAAGTGCGACGAACAGCTTAATCCTGATGAAAAATCAGAAAAGGAGGTTTGCATGAAAAAAATGAAATTTTAGAAAACATTCTAACTGAAGAAATAACTAGAAGCAAAAGAATCATCCAGGATAAAAGCTTAAGGTCTAAACCATGAATCTGAAACATCTGAAAAACAGTTTCCTAGCTTGAATCAAGGTGTCAATAACCTAAGTGTACACTAAGTGTACTATTGCCATACCATCAAATTCAGAATTTTGAGATCTTAATAAAAGAGAGGACATTGAGGAAAAAAGATCCCTTCTTAGAGGAAGTCTCAAATGTGGGCACAACATCTGTACTAGATCTGCAAATAAAATCCTTTGAGGCCATGCCAGAGCATAAAAGACATGCTGACGCTTGTTCCTGCTTGATTCTGGTTATCACTCTGGATAGTAACACAAACAGAGGAAATATGTAAATCAAGTGTTTGAGAGACCAGGAAACCACTAGGGCATCTATCAGACTTGACCGAAGGTCCCACGATCTGGCACAATGCAGAGGTAGTTTGTGATTCAAGCAAGAGGCCATGGGATCTATCACTGGCAAACCCTAACATCACAATCTAGTTGAAAACTTCCTAATTCATAGACCATTCTCCTGGGTAAAGAGAGTGGCGACTGTGGAAGTCTGCCTCCCAATTGTTCCCACCCAGAATTTGGATAGCAGAAATCATGCAATTATGTTGTTCTGCCCATATGATGATGCAGGACACTTCCTTTATCACTAAGGAACAGTGGGTTCCACCCTGATTACATAGGCCACTAATGTGACATTGTCTGATTGGAATTGCAGAAAACATGTATGAAGTCAGGCCAACTCTGGAGAGCTCTAAAGATTGAAGAGTTTCAGAATATGTATAGGTAACCTTGCTTACTGAGGAGAGCAAGCTCCCTGAAACCCCCAGACTGCACCCCAACCAAACAGGCGGGCATCTGTGGAAATTACTACTGACACTGGCCAAAGATAAGAGGCTCCCTGAACAAAGGAATGGTGAATCTGCTGCCAAGTTAGACACTGTCTTGTCTTGTAAGCTAACAGGATCCTCTGAGACAAATACTTGTGATGCCTATTTCATTGATGCAGCATCTGCAAATGGAGAGCCTGAAGATGAAATCTGGCAAATGGAACTGCATCTGAGGCAGCCACCATGAGATCCACAAATGTCATGCACTTAGCAACAGAAGGTAGAGGATTTAGCAGCAGAAGGCCCCAGGTCTGTTGCAGATTCAGCCTGCGCTGATCTATCAAGAACAAATACATAGTCACTAAATCATTTATAAACTTCAGAAAAGACACACAGTTTTTAAGTTAAGGAGCCAGTACCAGTGTGATTCCCAGTCAGATGAAAAGAGGAAGCCTGAACCAGAAGGTCATCCAAGTAATGAACTACAGAGATTCCCTGAGCCCAAACTACAGACAACAGAGCTCTCAGAACTTTTGTAAACACTCTGGATGCTGTAGCCAGACAGAATTGGAGGGCTGTAGACTGATAATGCTTGTCTAGAAAAGCAAATCTCATCATCTTGACATAATCCCTAAAAAAGGATATGTAAATAACCATCTTTTAAGTCTATAGTAGACCCAAACTGACCCTCCTGTACTAAAGGAAGTAAAATGTGAACATAGGAACTTTCAGGAATTTATTCAAAATTATGAGATCCAAAGTACCCTCTTTCTTTAGAAATATATATTATTTATATTATAGTACCACAGTTGGAACTGGAGTAATCACACCTATTAATTCCAGATCACTTATAAATGTCAAGAAAGCTTGAGCCTTTAAAGAGTCTAGAGACACTTGAGAAAGAAAGAATCTTCCCCGAGGAGGCCTTGAATGAAAGCTTGATACCCATGGGAAATGATATGCAATACCCAAGGATCTTGAACAGATCTATTCCAAGCCTCCTGAAAAGACTCAATCTGCCCCTAGTCAGAGACTGGTCTGGTATGGGGGCCACACCTCCATACGGATCTTGGAGTCTGAGGTAGACTTCTTGGACTGCTTGTTTTTGGCTGGGCTACCAGGAAGGTTTGGAGTAGCCAGTACTCTGGCCAGAGGGGGAAGCTTTCTGAGCCTTAGATTGCTGCAGATCTAAACTTATCATTAGATTTTTTATTTTAAGGCAGAAAAGCTCTCTAACCACCAGTGATTGTGACAATAACAGCATCCAATCCAGGCCCAATGAGAAATTTACCCTGAAAGGGGAGAGAAAAAAATCTGTGTTTAGATATAAGCAGACCAAAGGGCATATTTATCAATGTGCGAGCGGACATGATACTAAGTAGTCTGGTGAACTCAACTGCTGGTGCAATGCCGCCTCCTTGCAGCCTATCGGCCGCTAGCAAGGTATATCGATCAACCGGATCATATTCGATCGGGTTGATTTCTGTCTGCCGCCTCAGAGCAGGCGGACAAGTTTCGGAGCAGTGGTATTTAGACCGCTGCTTCATAACTTCTGTTTCCAGCGGAAACAAGGGGCATCAAGCTCCATACAGAGCTTGATAAATATGTTCCTAAGGGCCTAAGTTCATCACAAAAAATGTGATCAAAAGCTTCACAGGGACAGTCTTGGGGCACTTAGAAAATGGACTACATCTGTGAGTGGCAAGCTGTTTCCTATAGAAATAATGGGAGCTCTCTGCTATGTAAAAGTTTGCAATAGAGGATGAAGTTCACTTGAAGACGTATAAAAGCTGTAGTAAGTGACTAGCGCCTAGATTAGTATACTAGCTACATTATAAATAGACCCCCTAACTGGGTCCTACACAAAGCTTGAATGAAATAATTGGACTAGTTGTATAAAACCTCAATCTCTGAGTGAATTGGATTATATTCCAATCTTATTTATATTACATGTATTTGGTTTGTTCCTTTTGTTCATGATTTTAATATATTTATATATGTTGATTGAATACTGATTAATCCAATACAAGAGTGAGACCCCCTGTTATCAGGGTAAAAAGTGGCTTTAAAGAATTCGACCAGGGAAATAGAAGTACTGGTGAGCATTCTTAAAGGGACATTAAACACTAAATATATGCTACTAGATGGAATGATGCATTCAAAGAAAAGATTAGTCTGTGAAGAACATGTAGATGTATTATCTAAAGTTTCATTAGTTGTTTAAATAGTGACAAATGTAAAGTTTTAGGGCCAGATTATAAATGGCGAGATAACAGTTACGTGCAAGCGAAAAGGGGTTTCTCACCGGTGTTTGTGAGCCTCAGGTTTGGCACTCATATTACAAGTTGAAAGTAAATGCGAACGAGTGAGCGCAATCGTGATTTACGCTAGAATGATTACTGCGTCCTCAGAGCTCTGGTTAACTGTTTCGCAAAACAAAAAAGTGTCACAAAACACATAAAAAATACATTAAAAGGTACAGTTACTCATAATAAAAAATGTTTTAAAAAAAATTTGCAAAAAAGTTAAAAAGGCCCAAAGATATGAGGTCTCAGGTGTTAGATAAAAAAGCCAGGCAAAGGGCTTTAACATTGAGATACATACTTATAGATGTCAAAATATGTCTATGTATGTCAGTTGTAATCAAAATTATTCAACCCCTATTGCAAATAAGGTTTATTGTCAAAATGTACAGACTTTCAGCTGTTTGCAATGAACAAATCAAACAAAAGCAATTTAAATAGCTCAACACAATGGCCTCTAGTTATCAAGCCGTCAACCTCAAATACGCTGGAATTCCGCAGCGCATTTGTGGCGAGGCTGATTTGCCTAAGTTATCAAGCTCTGCTGCCCGGCAAAAGTAGAATTTTGTGACGTAAGCTTCAATCCGCCGGCCTCAGTCCGACACAGATCGATTCTTACGTCACTCCAGATGTTCCGAACATAAGTTCGGCACAATCTGACTACTTTTGCTAGTTATCAAAAAACTAGCAGGTACGCTCAGCACTTTTCCGGCCCAGCGTACCTGGTTTTCAATCCGCCGCCCTTGAGGTGGCGGATCCCATATCAATCAATGGGAGTCTGACCATAGCGAAAGTTCATGTTCGCTGCTGCCCGACATCCCATTGATTCCTATGGGAAGTGTGTACACCTAACACCCTAACATGTACCCCGAGTCTAAACACCCCTAATCTGCCCCCCTACACCGCCGCCACCTACATTAAACATGCTAACCCCTAAACTGCCGCTCCCGGAGCCCACCGCCACTCTAATAAACTTCTTACCCCCTAAACCGCCGCTCCCGGAGCCCATCGCCACTATAATAAATGTATTAACCCCTAAACTGCCGCTCCCGGACCCCGCCGCCACTATAATAAATGTATTAACCCCTAAACCGCCGCTCCCGGACCCCGCCGCCACCTACATAATACCTATTAACCCCTATCCTGCCCCTCCTATACCGCCGCCACCTATAATAAATTTATTTACCCCTATCCTGCAGATCCCGGACCCCATCGCAACAAAATAAATTGTTTACCCCCTAAACCTAAGTATCTACAATTAAATACAAATAAATAAACTAACTAAAGTACAAAAAATAAAAAAAACTAAGTTACAAAAAATAAAAAATTACAAGATTTTTAAGCTAATTACACCTAATCTAAGCCCCCTAATAAAATAACAAAGCCGCCCAAAATAAAAAAAATGCCCTATCCTATTCTAAATTAAAAAAGGCCACCGATGGAACAGAAGAGGACGTCGGCAGCGGCCGAAGTCATCATCCAAGGGGCGCTGAAGAGGTCTTCCATCCGATAGAAGTCTTCATCCAAGGGGCGCTGAAGAGGTCTTCCATCCAATAGAAGTGTTCATCCAGGCGGCGTTTTCAATCTTCATCCATCCGGAGCGGAGCCATCTTCAAAGCAGCCGACACGGAGCCATCTTCATCCACCGACGCCTACTCGCCGAATGAATATTCCTTTAAGTGACGTCATCCAAGATGGCGTCCCTCGAATTCCGATTGGCTGATAGGATTCTATCAGCCAATCGGAATTAAGGTAGGAAAAATCTGATTGGCTGATCCAATCAGCCAATCAGATTGAGCTTGCATTCTATTGGCTGATCGGAACAGCCAATAGAATGCGAGCTCAATCTGATTGGCTGATTGGATCAGCCAATCGGATTGAACTTGAATCTGATTGGCTGATTGGATCAGAATTCGAGGGACGCCATCTTGGATGACGTCACTTAAAGGAATATTCATTCGGCGAGTAGGTGTCGGTGGATGAAGATGGCTCCGCGTCGGTTGCTTTGAAGATGGCTCCGCTCCGCTCCGGATGGATGAAGATTGAAGACGCCGCCTGGATGAGTGCCCCTTGGATGAGGACTTCGGCCGCTGTGGATGTCCTCTTCTGTTCCATCGGTGGTCGGCTGGCTGAAGATGGCTAAAGATAGGATGATCTTCAGGGGGTTAGTGTTAGGTTTTTTTAAGGGGGGTTGGGTGGGTTAGAGTAGGGGTATGTGGGTGGTGGGTTTTAATGTTGGGGGGTTGTATTTTATTTTTACATGCAAAAGAGCTGTTTACTTTGGGGCATGCCCCGCAAAAGGCCCTTTTAAGGGCTGGTAAGGAATAGAGCTGTTAACTTTTTTAATTTAGAATAGGGTAGGGCATTTTTTTATTTTGGGGGGCTTTGTTATTTTATTAGGGGGCTTAGATTAGGTGTAATTAGCTTAAAAATATTGTAATATTTTTTTCTTTTTTGTAACTTAGTTTTTTTTATTTTTTGTACTTTAGTTAGTTTATTTAATTTTATTTAATTGTAGCTACTTGTAGTTAATTAATTTAATTTATTTAATGATAGTGTAGTGTTAGGTTTAATTGTAACTTAGGTTAGGATTTATTTTACAGGTAATGTTGTATTTCTTTTAGCTAGGTCGTTATTAAATAGCTATTCTACCTAGTTAAAATAAATACAAAGTTACCTGTAAAATAAATATAAATCCTAAGATAGCTACAATGTAATTATTAATTACATTGTAGCTATCTTAGGGTTTATTTTACAGGTAAGTATTTAGTTTTAAATAGGAATAATTTATTTAATGATAGTGTAGTGTTAGGTGTAATTGAAACTTAGGTTAGTTTTTATTTCACAGGTAAATTTGTCTTTATTTTATCTAGGTAGCTATTAAATAGTTAAGAACCATTTAATAGCTATTGTACCTAGTTAAAATAAATTTAAATTTGCCTGTAAAATAAAAATAAATCCTAAAATAGCTACAATATAATTATTAGTAATATTAGCTATATTAGGGTTTATTTTATAGGTAAGTATTTAGTTTTAAATAGGAATAATTAATTTAATAAGAGTTATATTTATTTAGATGTATTTAATTAATATTTAAGATAGGGGGTGTTAGGGTTAGTGTTAGACTTAGGTTTAGGGGTTAATAATTTTATTATAGGTTGCGGCGGTATAGGGGGGGCAGGATAGGGGTTAATAGGTATTATGTAGGTGGCGGCGGGGTCCAGGAGTGGCGGTTTAAGGGTTAATACATTTATTATAGTGGCGGCGGGGTCCGGGAGCGGCGGTTTAAAGGTTAGCATGTTTAATGTAGGTGGCGGCAGTGTAGGGGGGCAGATTAGGGGTGTTTAGACTCGGGGTACATGTTAGGGTGTTAGGTGTACACACTTCCCATAGGAATCAATGGGATGTCGGGCAGCAGCAAACATGAACTTTCGCTATGGTCAGACTCCCATTGATTCCTATGGGATCCGCCGCCTCCAGGGCGGCGGATTGAAAACTCGATACGCTGAGCCAGAAAAGTGCCGAACGTACCTGCTAGTTTTTTGATAACTAGCAAAAGTAGTCAGATTGTGCCGAACTTGCGTTCAGAACATCTGGAGTGATGTAAGAATTGATCTGTGTCGGACTGAGTCCGGCGGATCGAAGCTTACGTCACTAAATTCTACTTTTGCTGGTGTGTAAGGCTTGATAACTAAGGCGAATCAGCCTTGCCACAAATACGCTGCGGAATTCCAGCGTATTTGTGGTTGACGGCTTGATAACTAGGGGCCAAGTTATGTACGTTATCAACCTGTGACTCCATATGTATTGAAATGCTGCTATTGCAGCACCAGTTGGTTGACACAGTTTTAGACCGGTAATCTCAGAATAACCGTCAGACTATAACCAATAGCATAGATAATAATAGCGGTATCTTCTAAATGATTATGGGAATGTATCTGGCTATAAAACTAACTTGGCAAAATCAAAGGTAATTTGGTTGAATAGACGGCATAAAAATCAGACTTATAAATTTATCGAATCTAATGCCCTGGAATATTTGGGTTTGAAACTCTCTGTTAACCCTGCTGATTGGTACCGGAACAACATTCTTACAGTTCTTCAAGAAACTATGATAAAATTGAGAAGCTGGGCATCATTGCCGGTCTCAATTTCGGGTAAAGTTAATCTTTACAAAATGTTTATAGTCCCTAAAATTCTGTACCCATGTAGAATGCTTTCTCTTCTTATAAAAAAAATTGATCTATGGCGTTTTAACCGAGCTTTAAGATACTTCCTGTGGAGTGGGAGAAAACCCAGAATAAAACTAGAGGCATTATATCAACCATACTTGGGAGGTGGGTTATCACTACCCAATCTGGAATGGTACAACTTAGCAACTGTATTAAGGCTCCCAATAGACTGGCTCTTTCAGTCATTTAAATTATCTGATAGATACCTAGAAGAACAGATTTGCTCTACCCATTCTATGGGCTTTATAGTACATGCATCAAACAAGATTCTGGGTAAGACAATTGCTAACCATCCTTTACTTAAAGATAAGTATGGATGCATGGAGAAAAACTATGAAGCTATTTGGCCATTCTACTGTTGTTTCTAAATGGTTACCTATTCAAGGCAACTGCTTTTTTCCATTAGGCAACTCAGTGAATATTTTTAGTTTATGGTCACCTTTTAAAGCTCTTTCAATTTCAGAGTTTTACGACTTTAAGACTAGAAAAATTTACAATTTTTCAGAATTTCAGAATATTTTCCCTTCAGTTCAGAAGAAACAAATGTTTTACTTTTTGCAAGTTAAAGACTATGTGCTTAAATTATCTTATCTATTTCCCCAGATCTTTCAAGAACATCCATTAATGGATCATGTAAAACGGGAAAAATGTTCACTATCTTCCATATACAAAATTTTAAGGACTGCAGAGATAGAAAAACACATAGCACGAGCAAGGTAATACTGGGAAAAGATACTAAACTCTCCGGATCTTACAGATCAATTAGTTAATAGTCTAAAAACAACGCTTTCCATATCATACTCAACTTATTTAAGAGAAACCCAGTTAAGGATCTTTAATAGAGATTATCTTACCCCGCGGCGGGTAGCCAAGTGGAACAGTAAAGTTAAGAACTGTTGTATTAAGTGTCACTTAAGTGATCCAGATTTGGGACACCTCCTATGGGAGTGCCCGAAAGTGAACCAATTCTGGCACAAGGTAGCATACCTCCTTTCACAAATGATAAGTTTTAAAGTAACTTTTTCAATAAATTCTATAATCTTACTGACCCCCTGCCCCTCATGGGGAAACAAAAAGAAATTTATCCTAACTGTTATACTTAATCTTAGAAAACTTCTTTTTGATAATTGGTCAAGACCCCAAGTCCCCTCGGTTAAGGAAGCAAAAAAGGCTCTCACTGATATTGCACTAGTGGCAGCCCATGACTATAGGTTAGAAAGGAAAAAAGATAATTCATATTTAAAGATCTGGAAAGATTTTGTTCTAAGCCAAGATAAAGTCTTCGTTGGTAATATAGAACGAATTATTAACATACAACTATAATGAGAATGTTCTGAGCGGGGGGCCGGATCGGCCCGGGTGTAGATGGGGTGTTGGGGGGTGAGAGGAGTGAAGGAGGTGGTCCTTTCTTCCCTTTTTTTTTTTCTTTTTCTTTTGTTGCTGGACTCTCTTAAAAGAATGTCTGACCAACTATTTTCAAAGGTAGTAAGTAGCCTATTCTACCCTGAAGGGCATAATTGCACTTCTCCCTTGCCCCTGTGGCCTATTTTTATGCATGTTAAATATTTACTGATATATCTAATTGGATACATGTGGGTATCCTAATTTGAAGCTTTTTCGTATTGTTGATCTGTTTTTCATTATTACAATAAAAATTAAAAAATAAAAATATAAGAAAAAAAAAGGAAAAAAATAATAATAGCGGTATAGGCCGGTAATCGTCACTTCTAGATCATAATTGCAGTCATTAGTTAAGTGACTAGGATAGGTATTAAGAGCAAGCGTACGTAGATGTTGGTACAGTGTTAACCAGTTACGTGATACAAGTACAAGAGGGTAACAAATCGTGCTACCTTAGAATATGTAACTAATATAAGCTACCTGCATCTATATGCTGGGAATCAAACACCAGCCAAATTTGAAAAATCTACAGCTACGCTATACTTATAGTGGCACTGTACCAATAACTTACTGAATGTAATACATGGTAATAAAGCTTACTCGCCAGAACGGTGATATAGGCAGCGGTATAGACCGGTAACCCACTGATAATAACCTTTTCCACTCAGTCCAAGTTACGGACCTACATCACCTAACATGGTATGTTTATAGTAGCTTCATATTAATGAAGGCATGAAGTGGTAATACAACTACCTATGATATGAAAAGATAAAGTTGATATGTACAAACAGTGTTATAGACTCTGGTATAGGCCAGTATTGCAGTGACATCAACCATATACACTTGATAAATACAAACCTTAGCAACTTTATTATTATGTATTTAAATAAACTGTAACTGCTGTATTCATTTACAGTACGTGGTACAGGCCAGCAAGAGGCAGGAATACCAAACCATATACATTTATGATAACGTAGGAAGTTAACTTACTACTTCTGCTATACGATAATCTGAACACTTTACTTTATTAGAAGGACAGATTGCCTTTCTCTAACCGCTCTACTTCCTATCCTCTAATACACACCTACCTCTTAAGGTGAAGAGTGATATCCCGTTATACAGGGAGTAAAGATTATAGTAGCTGACTTAGACCAATTATTTGGAAAGTCAGTGATCCTACATTTACCTATAAGCCTAAGCTACAACGGACATTAAACAATTATTTTGGCTTATAATCTCTGAGACAAAACCTATTTGATTTTACATTAGCCAGCAGTGGCAAAGGTCGTAAAACCAGAGTGTACAATCCTACTGCAGTCACCTAAGATTTAAGCTAATGAGTTAATGTGCACTTAGTATTAACTATATAGGCTGGTACATCACCAACTTACACAATCTGTTGCTCCAGTTTAAGGGCAATTTTGGTACCACGAGTAAGCCACCACAAGAGCTTAAGCTATAGAAGGATACCTATCCCTTTATTATCAAACCCAGAACTCTATTTCCACAGGCGGTATTTCACCAATTTTACGTACTGATATGATACAGATGTTAATTTTAAATGTGTGTCCTTGTGTAAATATAACATTAATACATTTTAATGTTTCTATTAAAGGTTATATTTTAATCCAATTGCCCTATACTCCATCCGATAGTCTGAAACTATCTTACTAATTTAACTAGCAGGAATGTGAATGCTATACAGGTGTACCTCAACATCAGTTTTTTACTGATTCCGTTTAGTCATTCTCACGTAGTCTCTGAAGAACCCGTGTAACATCAGAACGATGAGCCTCAAGTTTGAGTGAGTATATGAGGATGTCGTCTAAGTACACCACAACACACTGTTGCAACATATCTCATAGGACATCATTAATGAATTCCTGGAAAACAGCAGGAGCATTACATAGGCCAAAGGGCATTACAAGATACTCATAATTCCCGCTCCTGGTGTTAAATGCTGTTTTCCATTCGTTGCCCTCCTTGATCCTAACGAGATTGTACGCTCCTCTCAAATCAAGTTTAGTAAAGACCGTAGCTCCCTTGAGGCAGTCAAAGAGTTCCAGAATAGGGTAAGCATTCTTAATGGTAAGATGATTAAGACCGCTATAATCGATGCATGGTCTTAACTCACCACCCTTTTTCTTCACAAAGAAGAAGCCAGCCCCTGCAGGAGAGCAGGATTTGTGGATGATCCCCCATGACAGAGCATCGGCAACATACTCCCCCATAGCACAATTCTCCACAACAGACAGAGGGTAAGCCCGGCCCCAAGGAGGAATGGCTCTGGGTTGCAGGTCTATGGCACAATTGTAAGACCGATGAGGAGGCAACGTTCCAGCACGCACCTTGTCAAAAACATCTAGGAATTCTCGGTACTCCTCTGGCATTTGAGATACCGAAGACGTGCACAAGACTTTAACTGGTTTCCGAAGACAAGTGGAAATACATTGTGCAGACCATGACAAAATGTCAGACCTGCGCCAGTCGAGACTGGGATTGTGCTTTTGGAGCCAGGGATAACCCAGAATAACCGGAAAATGTGGAGAGTTTATCACCTGGAACTGGAGGGTTTCAAAATGGAGAGCCCCAACCGCTATGGATAACGGAGCAGTTTCGTGAGTAATGAGTGCGGGCTGAAGAGGCCTGCCATCAATGGCCTCAATAGCAAGCAGAGCGGACCGAGGCAAAATAGAAATGGAGTGCTTTGATACAAAAGCACTGTCAATGAAATAGCCCGCAGCACCGGAGTCAACAAGAGCCTGAGTGACTATGGAGGAGTCCACCCAGGAAAGGACAACCATGACCAAAGGTTTCTCCTTTTGCGGTTCTGGGGACGAGGATAAACCACCCAAGGTCTGCCCCCAACAGGACCTTAGGTGTGAGCGTTTCCCGGCCGTGTAGGACAAGACTTCAAAAGGTGGCCCTGTAACCCACAATAGAGGCAGAGCCCCTCCCTCCTCCTAAAGGCCCTCTCCGCCACGGAGAGAAGTGTGAATCCCAACTGCATCGGCTCAGCAGTACCTGGTGACTCTGGACCAGGAGGCATGGGAGGAGAGGGAGGCATGGGTGGGAACGAACATGTAGGAGACAACGGAACAGGAGGCTTCCGCAAGCACTCCTTGAAAGAGGGCCTCTTACTTAGTCTGATGTCAATTAGGATCAAAGAAGACACAAATGCCTTGAGATCTTCTGGTAAATCTCTGGCAGCAACTTCGTCTTTAATCGCATCAGAGAGCCCATGAAAGAAGGCGGCAACAAGGGCTTCATTGTTCCAACCTACCTCTGCGGCAAGCCTATGCAACTCAATGGCATACTGAGCAACAGACGTGAGTCATTTAGCAGCAGAGGAAGAGCGAGCCGGAACATCAAATACTCTTTGAAAGGAGGCCACAAATTCAGGGTAATTTGAAATCACAGGTTTATTAGTCTCCCACAAGGGATTAGCCCAGGCAAGAGCTGTGTCAGAGAGTAATGAGATGAGAAATCCCACCTTAGCGCTGTCAGAGGGAAACACCTGAGGTAACATCTCAAAGTAAATGCCCACCTGGTTCAAAAACCCTCTGCACTGATTAGGATCTCCTCCATATTACTGAGGTAGAGGTGCAGAACCGGACATGTTCCTGGTAGGACTAGGTGCAGCAGTGGAAACAGGAGCAGCCATAACTTGCAGGACACTTTGGTCCAAATGTGCAGTGCGAGTCAGCAGGGTTTGCAGGGATAGTGCAAATTGATCCAAGCGGTGATCCTGTTCATCCATCCTGGAAATTATGGCAGGTAAAGGTGGATTATTAGCACCATCAGGATTTATGGCCCTTGCGTAATGTCAGGGTGCCAGGAATCAGACTGAGACAAGAAGTGCAAAAATAATCACACCTTTATTAATAGCAAAAAATAATAAAAAGTCCACAAGTCAAATAACAAGCCAGCAATCAAAACCAGAACTGGTAGTCAGACGAGCCGAGTAAGGAGCCAAAGCGAATAGTCAGACGAGCCAGAATCAGGAACAAACCAGGGATCAGGAACCAGGAGGGACGTCAGACAGCCAGGTAATACACAGGAGCTCTCACAAACAGGTCTGAGACAACGCAAGGGCAAAGCATACTGAACAGAGGCCCTTTAAATAATAAGTGATGACATCACAATTCTGAGACTGCATCCTGTCTCACACAGATGATGTACACCAGTCTGGCCATAATAGGAAGTGCAGGAAATGAGCAGTATCACACAGTATGCACCAGAGTCAGCAAAAGAGGTGAGTAAAATGGCTGCCAGCAGCACATGGCAAACAGATCAGGGAAAAAACCCTGACAGGATGCGACAGTGAAAAATTGTTAAAAAATATATTTACATATACACATCTACATAAGTTAAATACATAACATTCTAGGTTGCAAAACAAATGAAACCATTGTTATACAACAATAATTGCAAGTGATTAATAAAGATAATAGTAATAATAATAATGACATGTATGACATGATTAAAAATGCGATCGAAGATGTTATATGTATAAAAAATACACCTACACGCATATACATGCTCTACATGCATTCATGAACACATGTACATATATATATATATATATATATGTGGTATAATATAATGAGCACTCTCAAATATATGATATGTAATATAGTGATGTGATGGAACCAGAATATGTCTACCATGTATGTTAATAATAAGAGTCAGAATTACCCTAGGCTTTAATGCTGGCAAAAACGCTCTAAAAACACTCTGCAAAGAGAAGAGTCTACAGAGAATTTTAACTGTGAATCGATACGCATATGTGCATATATCCCTTCTTAGGGCTTAATTGTACATCTCCCTAATCAACGCTCTTACACCTAGATTACGAGTTTTGCATTAGCCTTAAAAAGCAGCTTTTTTTCTAACGCTGGTATTACGAATCTGGCAGGTACAGGTGTACCGCTCAATTTTTTTCTGCGACTCGAAAATACTGCAAATCCACTTACATCAATTGCGTATCCCATATTTTCAATGGGACTTGCATAACGCCAGTATTACGAGTCTTCCTAAAAGTGAGCGATACAGCCTCTCCTGTCAAGACTGGTACTGCATTTAAAAGTCAGTAGTTACGAGTTTTATGGGCTAACGCCATAACATAAAACTCTTAACTAAAGTGCTAAAAAGTACTCTAACCCATAAACTACCTATTAACCCCTAAACCGAGCCCCCCCCCCCCCCACATTACAAACACTAAATAAAAATGTTTAACCCCAAATCTGCCGACCGGATATCGCTGCCACTTTAATAAATATATTAACCCCTAATCCGCCGCACTCCCGCCTCGCAAACACTAGTTACATTTTATTAACCTCTAATCTGCCGTCCCTAACATCACCGACACCTACCTACATTTATTAACCCCTAATCTGCCGCCCCCAATGTCGCCGCCACTATATTAAATGTATTAAACCCTAAACCTAAATCTAACCCTAACCCTAACACCCCCTAACTTAAATATAATTTTTAAAAATCTAAATAAAATTACTATTATTAAATAAATTATTCCTATTTCAAACTAAATACTTACCTGTAAAATAAACCCTAATGCCTAGATTTAGAGTTTTGCGGCTGAAGGGGTGCGTTAGCTACGCGTCTTTTTTTCTAACGCATGTTGTTTTTAACGCTGGTATTTAGAGTTAAAAAAATACCTTCTAACGCGTGTATTTTATACACGTAATCACGCCCGCGTTAGACAGTCTCCCATAGAGACCAATGAGAAATCAAACAAACACACATTTTTAATCTAACACTCGATCTCGCGAGAAATACGCACTGCTCGGTCATATGACGTATACCACATAATGCACAACAAAAACACACTGCAAATGTCATAACAACAATCACAAAACATAGCACATAAGCATTACACATTCATAAGCGGGAAAAATCAAACATTACACTAAACGAGGAATACACATATACCTTACGATATGAAAACACGCAACAAAACAACACGGAAAAATAAATGCACAATCATACACAATCAAAACACTCGCATTCAACATTACGGAATATTAGGACAAACAAACATTTACAACACTTCACAAATACGACACCATCACAAATAAACCTTTACATTTACACATAATACTATTGGACAATGTCATGGAAAACGACCACTATGACATCATCGCATTCTACACATTCCACAAATACTAACTCAATATGAGCATGCGCAAATTCACACAACTAATACACATTGCACACATACTAATTACTAACAAATCACACCTGAACAAAATTTACAAGGCAAACCGGTACATCATTAAACATTTACAAAGGGTATATAAGCACCACACAAGCATGGCTTCTTTGACTGTGTTGCTGGTGGGGTTTTGGAGATTACAGAGAGAGAGATTTAGTGCTTTATTGTGAGAGCTAGTGGGAGCGTGAGTTAGTGGGAGCGTGAGTTAGTGGGAGCGTGAGTTAGTGGTAGTGTGAGTTAGTTATTTGTAGTGTGAGTTAGTGGTAGCTTTAGTTAGTGGTAGCATGACTTAGTGGTAGCGTGAGTTAGTGGTAGTGTGAGTTAGTGATAGTGTGAGTTAGTGGTAGCGTGAGTTAATTATTTGTAGTGTGAGATAGTAAGAGAGCTGTAGTGATTGAGAGTTGGTTTGGCTGAGTGTGCAAGTTTTTTTTCTGTATACGTCACACATTTACACGCAAACACATTCAATACATACATACACTTATCACTAACACTACATACACTCCATACCCCATACCCTCTCATATTACACTCCATAACCCATTCCCTGTAGTCCCATTCCCCATTCCCTGTAATCCCATACCCCATTCCCTGTAATCCTATCCCCTAGTTACATTTAGTTTACATATCCTACTTTTAGTATTTTGGTTTGTTAAATAATCCTTACCCTCTTTTATTTATATCCCTTTCACACTTTCAGCACTTTTTTGTCTTTTTATTTATTTATTTTGACCCCCTTTCATTTGGGCACAGTCACTTTTTGTTGGAGTAGTTAGGGCTTAGTTTAGGGAAGAGATGGAAGAGGAGGGCAGGCAGGAGATTAGTCAGGGGAGAGGGAGAGGGGGGGAAGGGAGAGGAACAGGACAGGAAGGGGGGCAGGAAGCAGGGGAGGAAGCGGTGGGTGGACCCACCACTTGGTTCAAGATGAACAAGTGGCTGGGCCCAGTGGCAGACAGAGTAGGGCTTCACAGTCAGGGAAACAGAGGGCACCATCACAGGGGAAGGCCAAGCCGACTAGGGAGGCGAGGTATACCATGGAGGAGAAGGAGGCCCTCATAGAGGCATATATGGACAGGTATAGGAGGCTGCAGGCTCAGAAGGCCACCCCGAGTGACAAGAGGAAGCTCTGGTGGGAGATAATGGATGCAGTTAATGCAGTGGGGGCCATAACAGAGATATCGACTCGATTAAACATTGCTACCGGGACTGCAAGATGGAGCTGAAAAGAAAAATAACCAGGGAGTACCAACATGCAACAGGGACCGGTGGCAGGCCTCCAATGAACGTGGAGTATTCCCGATGGGAGGAAATGTTGCATCCCAGCATCTCCGAGGTGGCTATAGTCGGGATCGGAGCAGTCGATACCGGGAACCTGCCACTCTCATCTGACGGTAAGCTCATTTAAGAATCTCTTAACATCAAAAATAAAGACTGTATTTAAGGATATGATTAATGCTATTGCGCTTTTTAACACATTATTAAGTAAACGCATTCACAATTACCTTGCGATTACATTAGTATCTAGGCTACAGGTTAGGTGTGCATTTAAACAGACTGAAAACAAACGCAAAAACATTCAGATTTACCAGATAGATATCACAAACACGTTTTGGAAAATGCGCAAATCATATTGATTGTTAGATTTCAAAGTGGATTAATGAGGCTGCATTTGTAATTCAATTGTAAGCAAAAGCATTTACATCTTTATTTGGAAATATGCTAATATATACATTTCTTTCTTTTTGCAATATGCAGAGTCTGGGGGGGGGAGGCAGCACAGCAACTACAGGCTCCTCCTTTACCCAGGTATGAGAGTGGTGGGGATGAATCGCCACCTCGGAGAGAAATGGAAGACATCCCTCAATACTCAGAAGAAGAAGAAGCCCCCCCTGCACAAGAAGAGGCCCCTCAAGCACAAGAAGAGGCCCCTCAAGCACCAGCAGGCCGATGTGCACCAGCAGGCCGCCGTGCACCAGCTGAGGTGCGTGTATTGCTGGATTAAACTATTTAGCAAGCAGCATGGTTTATTGTGTTTCATATCCCTTTAACTGAGAAATAATGCTAGGAGATGCATTCTGAAAATAGGGATGTGTTATATATTATATGTTAAAGGGACAGTCAACACCAGAATTTTTGTTGTTTAAAAAGAAAGATAATACCTTTATTACCCATTCCTCAGTTTTGCACAACCAACACAGTTATATATTAATATACTTTTTACTTCTGTTATTATCTTGTATCTAAGCTTCTGCTGACTGCCCCCTTATTTCAGTTCTTTTGACAGACATGCAGTTTAGCCAATCAGTGCTCACTCTTAGGTCACTTTACGTGCATGAGCTCAATGTTATCTATATGAAACATGTGAACTAATGCCTTCTAGTAGTCAAAATGTATTCAGATTAGCGGTAGTCTTCAAGGTCGAAGAAATTAGCATATGAACCTCCTAGTTTTAGCTTTCAACTAAGAATACCAAGAGAACAAATCAAAATTGGTGATAAAAGTAAATTGGGAAGTTGTTTAAAATTGCATGCCCTATTTAAATCATGAAACTTTTTTTGGACTTTACTGTCCCTTTAACTATAGCTATGGTGTCCATCTTTACCATTTAAAAGGTACACATGATAAATACATATGTCATTGATGTTTTCATATATGTTTATATTGTTTTTGAATAACAATAATGACACATGTATTGATCAAACGTGTCACTTATTGAAGTTGAAATATGGTCAGCCTACCTATAGCCATATATCGTCGGATAATTAAATTTAAAAAATCATAAGAGAAAGATATTAATCATCTAAAATATGCGCATTACACACAGTGATTGATTGGGTTACACTACTACAATAAGATATAAGTGAAATTGGAATACATGTGCTGTCAACATTCAAATAAGAGTCTTTTTAAAATAAGATTATATGTCCTTGTTCATGTAAAAAGGACAAAAACGCATTAGAAATGCAGATCCATTCCTTAACAATTGTGGTCAGCATCTCTTAAAGGGACATGAAATACAAACAATTCAGTTTCAGGATTCACAGAGAGGATACTATTTACAGCAAATTACAACTTTACAGAGATTATCTCATTCTATCAATCCTGGGATCATTTGTTAAAGGTGCATCAATTCACAAATAGTTTACAAATGAACACATGGATGTGAAATTAAAAATATACATATATATCTACAAACAGCAAGATATATAGATATATATATATATAGAAATTCATTCATATGCTAATCATAATCTTGCAAAGATAAACCTTTAGGAAAAGTATATCAAGAAAATGAATCAAATTAAATTGGAGATGTAAATATTAAAGTCATTTACAATTGTATTAGATTGATGAATCAGGAAAGACCATTATTTGGTTTCAAGTCCCTTTAAGGATTAACCACATAAACTAGAGATTTCAATTAATGACATGAATAAAGAGTAGTGGAATGACATGTATTTTATTATTATGTCATAAAACATAAACAACGTTGACCAAAAACATGTTGAAACATCTTAAAAATTGCATCCATTTGACAAGGTAAAAGAGTGCATCACAGTCCTTGGAGGGAGTTGACAATGGCCAACAAAGGCCAGCACAGCCCCATTGGAGCCATTTGACAAGGTAAAAGAGTGCATCACAGTCCTTGGAGGGAGTTGACAAGCGCCAACACAGCCCCATTGGAGCCATTTGACAAGGTAAAAGAGTGCATCACAGTCCTTGGAGGGAGTTGACAAGGGCCAACAAAGGCCAGCACAGCCCCATTAGATACATTTGACGAGGTAAAAGTGCAACAGGCACAACCAAAAAAAACATAAACCAAAGGCCAAATGGCAACAATATCAAACCAAACAGTAACATGTGGACGGAAGAATCTTATGTGCGACCTTGGAGCATCTCTAGATCCTCCACTTACTGGGCATCACCTTCATTGTCCTGTTCATGCTCCGCTCCAGATTCAGGCATTGACTCTAAACGCCTTATACGGAGTAGAGTCGAACGCTGAACCTGGAGCAGGGTATGAATGGTGTCATGCATCCTTCCCAGGAACAGCGAGATCCTCAGCACGGCCTACTCTATACGCGCTGGAGCTTCTAGCATGAGCCATGTTGAGTCACAACCTAAATGAAATAAATATAAGAATATTAATGATAATTACACAACATAATATAAATAGATCAAATATACATTGGAATAAGAAAGAGAAATAATTTTTAAAAACAAATATTCGATATTGATTATTTACACATGAAATATGTTCTTCAGACATAAACTATTAAAGGGACAGTTTACTCAAACATGTTGTCCCCTTTCATTTGTTTACAATGATGCACTTTTCCAGCTTAAGTGTATTAAAATTTAAAAATTATTTCCATTGTCCATACATTGTAAATGTAAATAGTTTATTTATCCTGTGGTATCCACACCTATCCTTAAAGCTTTTGGCCTTGAGGCCAAGCTGTGTAAACACAGCAAGCAGAAGAAATTACACTCCCAGTGGGTTAGAGAAGAGATAAGGTAAGAAAAAGTTATATTTCTATTGTTCTATCCAAGTAGTGGTGATTGGTATATGGAGTGAGATGATATTAAAGGGACACTGAACCCAAATATTTTCTTTCGTGATTCAGATAGACCATTACATTTTTTTATAAAATTTAATTTACTCCTATTATCAAATCTAATTCATTCTCTTGGTATCTTTATTTTAAATGCAACAATAAAAAATTAGATGCCTTTCAACATAAAAATAAAGATAGCAAGAGAACTCTGAAAAATTGATAAGAGGAGTAAATTATCAAGTTGATTAACATTGCATGCTCTATTTGAATGACAAAAAAAAAAATTGGGTTCAGTGTCACTTTAAATATGTTGATTTAGAATGATACTTACAGCTGTGCCTGGGAAGGACGATCTGACACCTAGGACAATGAAGGTTGGGATAGGGGGGAGGGATGGGTTTGGGCTGGCGAGGGCTGGGATTGGGCTGGCGAGGGCTGGGGGGCCGCTCTGGGGGAGCCCGTACAGCTGGGGATTCATGGGCCTGGTGAGTTGGGGACTGGGCAGGTCAGGGAACTGTACGGGCCAAAATACGGGAAGAACAGCGAATGGGAAATTTTTTTGGAGGGACAGGCCTGGAGGAATGGGAAGGGCCGGGAGGGTCTTCTGTCTGGGCAGGGGCCTGGGGAGGGGCCTGGGCAGGGGCTTCTACAAGGGGAGTGGCCTGGGCAGGGGCTTCTACAAGGGGAGGGGCCTGGGCAGGGGCTTCTACAAGGGGAGGGGACTGGGCAGGGGTGGGAAAATGATGCCCAGAAGTGGAGGGTCCATCTGAAATATATAATAAAATATATATTAACATCTCATACATCATGAAATCAAATCAAGGCATTTCAACATGATTATGTTTTATATATACTTAGAAGTGGTTTGGAAATTCTAAACAATGATGACATAAGGATATGATATGCATATAGGCACTCAGATGAATAGCAAGGACTGTCTGTCCAATAAGAAGATGATTATTGTGGTTTGTCACGGAATATGCATGTGACATCATGATGTCATTAATTACAAATCAGACATAAATGAAATTATAATACAAGCATATGTTCATGCTGCATGATATGGAAAGGGGGGCATTAGTGTATTCTAAAAGAAAAGGAATAATCCTTTTTTAAAGTGACAAAGCTGTAGACTTTGATTTTCTTCAAGAGAATGTTTACAAACAATAATACATGTTGGATACATGTTAGATAGCTTTCACATACCATCAGACTCCATGGCCGCCTCTTCCTCCTCCATCCCACATGTTACATCAATATCTGTAAAACATAACATGTTGTGTACACGTTAATATCAGATATTATAACATATGTTACTGTTGCTCCAAGACACACATCAATGTTGCATTAAAGATATACTGAGCCAAAGTTATGATTTACATCATTTTGATGGAGCATACAAATGACATTAGATTTGTTATTCTCAATGAGTAAGAATTTCATTTTAGTGTTTGGATTTCATATAAATTCACAAAAGAAGAGTACATGGAACATTTGAGAGTTCTCATGTGTGTATCACTTAATGATTGTTGTCCAAATTTAGAATAAAATCAAACATATGTTATCCATCTTCTGAAGAACAAAGGTGTAGACTAAGAAGCTTTGAGATCTTAATCTTTCAATATTAAAATAAAATCGATATATAATCATAGGACTAAATTATATGTTTTAGTCAAATGTAATGCTTCATCAGAATCATGATCATAATATAGATTACAAATACACCTTCAATGACATATGAATGAGTCAATGGACTTACCAGAATCCTTTAAAGGCATCTCCGCGTTGGTGCTGGATCCCCCTGGGCTCCTCACAACAACTATATCTATGTATTATATAGATATCTATTAGTGAACACAGTTTCTACATCACTAAATCACCTCATTATCGATTTTTATGAATAATATACTTAAAAATGAGAACAATAAAGCACTAATCTGAAGAATAAATGCATGAGCGAATCAAGGTGATTCTGAATAAAAAGATGTCTTTAACATATGTTTAATTTCGGACTATATTAGACAGACAATTCATCTCATATGATTCTATTGCATATCTAAATATACCCATTGATCAATGTTTTTAAAAGAATACACACAAACAATATTTGGAATAAAAACTGGTGACAAATCGAACCCAAGACATGTGTCACATCGATCCATTTGTGCAATGTACAATAATCTTGTTTAGGACACAACACATATTGATCACAATGCAAAACAGAAGTTATTCATCAAAATATGTAATCATGGTGCTGTTAGGGTATGCTTATATCTATAAAGTAAGTCCAAGAGTGAATATGTGATTTAGATATCAATATTGTTTCATCCAAACAATTTAAGGATGAATGAATCTATTGATTGTTAAAGGGACACTGACCTCAATTTTGAAAAACATTGATTTAAAAAGAAAAGTCAAATTTTTTGGAATTTTACATTTACTCCTATTCTAAATTTGTCTTTATTTTTATTTTATTTTGTTTTATTTTTTTCATGCAGCTAAGAAATTGTTTGGTTCATTAAATATTGCTCGTTGAAGGTATCCATCAATCAGCAAGAACAACCAAGGTTGGTCACCAAAAATGGACCTGCATCTAAAATTACATTCTTGCTTTTCAAATTAAGATACCAAGAGAATTTATAAAATATGATTATAGGAGTAAATAATAAAGTTGATTAATATTGCATGATCTATCTGAATGACAACAGAAATAATATGTGGTCAGTGTCCATTTAATATTTAAATATCTTAATTTGACAATTTTGCTGTTAATGAATTGTCGAGTCCATATGTTGATGTAATGAATGGTATTGAGCATGCAATAACAATAAAATATGTAATTTAAGGATATCATCAAGATTCTTTAATTATCCTCTCTTAAAGGGACATGAAGCTCAAAATGTGTAATTGGATTAATTTTTATAAATAATCCAGCCTGTGATTTTTAAACATTTGTGAAAATCACGTGTCTAAATCCGTAATTTAAAAGTTTGTTTTCATGTCCCTTAAATGATAACAACCCAAAAACGTATGTAATGTATATTGTTAAAATAGAAACATATGAAAAAATGTGTGATTTTTGTCAAAATATATCCAAAAAATGTCAAGCACTACACAGGGGCAGAATATAAATTGGCCATGAAACTAATCTTACACTAAAATGAAGATATCAAGAATAGAAGGGATATCTTCAAATCATCATAATTTTAGATTTGTACTACAATGTAATCCAAATTTTGATCCGGGATTCTTAATTTAAAATAACAAGAAAAGAGAATTAGAGTATCCATATAAATATAGATAAATGTGAATGTATTATGTTATGTAATGTTATGTCCATGTTTCTAAGACAAATTGAAATTAAAATGAGACATACCATACTGTGAGGAACCCTGGCCTGAGGGTCCAGCACCAACATCCATATCTGTAAAATATGCAATGAGGATTGGATCTCATTAATACAAATCATGCCATGTAGATAAAAAAATGTAAAATACATTTACATTGACAAACTAATAATCTATTCATAAACAAAATCATATGTAGCGTATGTTGTGAGATCTATATAGGTTGAATATATGACTATATACACATTTCTTAAAAGTCTAATCAAATATTAATATATTATATAAAGTAGGATATTTACCTTGTTCAGTCTCTATTTCAACTCCTCCCAGGACACCGGATGGAGTAGTAGCTGCACTGGCCCCCGGGTCCGGAGTTTGGGATCCAGCAGCTGTGAGGGAATAAGAAGAGGCCGAGGATGGAGAGGATCGAAATCTGCTGGGAACCCAGAGACTGAGGAGGTCGCATAAAGTGACCTCATAAGGGAGTAGGTAGAGTTTCCGTTCTGGATCAACTTTCTTGCCATCTCTTTTACGGGCTTGTACCCACTCCCTTATGAGGTCTACTTTTTTTGTGCAGACGCAACCTCATATCTCTGAACCTCCGCATGATCTGATCCTGGCTCCTCTGGACGCCCTTCACCAATTGAACCTTATTGGTGATTGACTCCCAGAGGGCCTTCTTAACAATCACATCTGTCGACTTCTTGTTCCCAAACAGCTGCGGATAAAACTTCTGTACTGCATGCACCAGTGCAGCACTCTCCGACTTGGCGAACCTGGGAGGTGTCATGCCTGCTGGGTTTTGTAATATAATAATAATAATAATAATAATAATAATAATAATATATATACACACCTGCAGGCATTAGAGAACTGACAAATATGGCAATGTGTAATGGACTTTTATATGGTGAAGTAAACATGAGATGCACCATGGGACATGTTATCTGTACATCTGATTGGATTCAATTTTGAAATATTGTTATCATGTCTGTGAGAGCATCCTGACTCAAGTTATGTTTGTGTGATGAACTCTGATTGGCCGTTCCTTAATGTTTCATAACTTAGTAACTGCCATACACATACCTCCTGGTGGTGCTGTTACTACATTTTTCATGTAGACTTATTTGTAACTCATGGGCCTGTTGTGCGGATATGTGTGACGCAGATTTAATATACGTGGTCAGTAAAATATTAATATTTGAATTATCGTAAAAATCTAATACTGTCACATTATTAAATGTTGTAGACATTTCTATGTTTAATATCATTCTGTTTCTTTAATACAAATACGTTCGATTAGTACACATTTAACATTGTATGTATTTATTGATCATTAAATCAATTTCGTGACTTATTGTGAAGTATTGATATTGCTCTATTAAATGTATTTATAATGCACATTGAATGTGCAATTGCGTGACATTAGACTAGAATGTGTAAAGATGCGAATCTCGTGTTGCCAGATACGTTTCCCACGCAACATTTCTGAAATGCGCAATTTCTGGTTCTAATGTCCGTAACTTGGATAATCTGTTTATAAATGTTAAACTACACGTTTGTTTATTATTATTAAATACACCTCGAGCTTGTATTTGTTTGAACTGCTCACATATGTTATTGTGCAATGGCGTCTTTAATTTTTAAAGAGACATTACAACCAAATATTTTCTAAAAATGATCCGGAGAGAGAATAAATGTTTGGGCCTAGATTTAGAGTTTGGCGGTAGCCGTCAAAACCAGCGTTAGAGGCTCCTAACGCTGGTTTTGGCCGCCCGCTGGTATTTGGAGTCAGTGATTAAAGGGTCTAACGCTCACTTTACAGCCGCGACTTTTCCATACCGCAGATCCCCCTACGCCATTTGCGTAGCCTATCTTTTCAATGGGATCTTTCTAACGCTGGTATTTAGAGTCGTTTCTGCAGTGAGCGTTAGAGCTCTAACGACAAGATTCCAGCCGCCTGAAAAAAGCAGGAGTTAAGAGCTTTCTGGCTAACGCCGGTTTATAAAGCTCTTAACTACTGTACCCTAAAGTACACTAACACCCATAAACTACCTATGTACCCCTAAACTGAGGTCCCCCCACATCGCCGCCACTCGATTAAAATTTTTAACCCCTAATCTGCCGACCGCCACCTACGTTATACTTATGTACCCCTAATCTGCTGCCCCTAACCCCGCCGACCCCTATATTATATTTATTAACCCCTAACTTGCCCCCCACAACGTCGCCGCAAGCTACTTAAAATAATTAACCCCTAATCTTCCGACCGCAAATCGCCGCCACCTACGTTATCGCTATGTACCCCTAATCTGCTGCCCCTAACATCGCCGACCCCTATGTTATATTTATTAACCCCTAATCTGCCCCCCACAACGTCGCCGACACCTGCCTACACTTATTAACCCCTAATCTGCCGAGCGGACCTGAGCGCTACTATAATAAAGTTATTAACCCCTAATCCGCCTCACTAACCCTATCATAAATAGTATTAACCCCTAATCTGCCCTCCCTAACATCGCCGACACCTACCTTCAATTATTAACCCCTAATCTGCCGACCGGAGCTCACCGCTATTCTAATAAATGTATTAACCCCTAAAGCTAAGTCTAACCCTAACACTAACACCCCCCTAAGTTAAATATAATTTTTATCTAACGAAATAAATTAACTCTTATTAAATAAATGATTCCTATTTAAAGCTAAATACTTACCTGTAAAATAAATCCTAATATAGCTACAATATAAATTACATTTATATTATAGCTATTTTAGGATTAATATTTATTTTACAGGCAACTTTGTAATTATTTTAACCAGGTACAATAGCTATTAAATAGTTAAGAACTATTTAATAGTTACCTAGTTAAAATAATAACAAATTTACCTGTAAAATAAATCCTAACCTAAGATATAATTAAACCTAACACTACCCTATCAATAAAATAATTAAATAAACTACCTACAATTACCTACAATTAACCTAACACTACACTATCAATAAATTAATTAAACACAATTGCTACAAATAAATACAATTAAATAAACTATCTAAAGTACAAAAAATAAAAAAGAACTAAGTTACAGAAAATAAAAAAATATTTACAAACATAAGAAAAATATTACAACAATTTTAAACTAATTACACCTACTCTAAGCCCCCTAATAAAATAACAAAGACCCCCAAAATAAAAAATTCCCTACCCTATTCTAAAATACAAAAATTACAAGCTCTTTTACCTTACCAGCCCTGAACAGGGCCCTTTGCGGGGCATGCCCCAAGAATTTCAGCTCTTTTGCCTGTAAAAAAAAACATACAATACCCCCCCCCCCAACATTACAACCCACCACCCACATACCCCTAATCTAACCCAAACACCCTTAAATAAACCTAACACTAATCCCCTGAAGATCTTCCTACCTTGTCTTCACCATCCAGGTATCACCGATCCGTCCTGGCTCCAAGATCTTCATCCAACCCAAGCGGGGGTTGGCGATCCATAATCCGGTGCTCCAAAGTCTTCCTCCTATCCGGCAAGAAGAGGACATCCGGACCGGCAAACATCTTCTCCAAGCGGCATCTTCTATGTTCTTCCATCCGATGACGACCGGCTCCATCTTGAAGACCTCCAGCGCGGATCCATCCTCTTCTTCCGACGACTAGACGACGAATGACGGTTCCTTTAAGGGACGTCATCCAAGATGGCGTCCCTCGAATTCCGATTGGATGATAGGATTCTATCAGCCAATCGGAATTAAGGTAGGAATTTTCTGATTGGCTGATGGAATCAGCCAATCAGAATCAAGTTCAATCCGATTGGCTGATCCAATCAGCCAATCAGATTGAGCTCGCATTCTATTGGCTGATCGGAACAGCCAATAGAATGCGAGCTCAATCTGATTGGCTGATTGGATCAGCCAATCGGATTGAACTTGATTCTGATTGGCTGATTCCATCAGCCAATCAGAAAATTCCTACCTTAATTCCGATTGGCTGATAGAATCCTATCATCCAATCGGAATTCGAGGGACGCCATCTTGGATGACGTCCCTTAAAGGAACCGTCATTCGTCGTCTAGTCGTCGGAAGAAGAGGATGGATCCGCGCTGGAGGTCTTCAAGATGGAGCCGGTCGTCATCGGATGGAAGAACATAGAAGATGCCGCTTGGAGAAGATGTTTGCCGGTCCGGATGTCCTCTTCTTGCCGGATAGGAGGAAGACTTTGGAGCACCGGATTATGGATCGCCAACCCCCGCTTGGGTTGGATGAAGATCTTGGAGCCAGGACGGATCGGTGATACCTGGATGGTGAAGACAAGGTAGGAAGATCTTCAGGGGATTAGTGTTAGGTTTATTTAAGGGTGTTTGGGTTAGATTAGGGGTATGTGGGTGGTGGGTTGTAATGTTGGGGGGGGGTATTGTATGTTTTTTTTTACAGGCAAAAGAGCTGAAATTCTTGGGGCATGCCCCGCAAAGGGCCCTGTTCAGGGCTGGTAAGGTAAAAGAGCTTGTAATTTTTGTATTTTAGAATAGGGTAGGGAATTTTTTATTTTGGGGGTCTTTGTTATTTTATTAGGGGGCTTAGAGTAGGTGTAATTAGTTTAAAATTGTTGTAATATTTTTCTTATGTTTGTAAATATTTTTTTATTTTCTGTAACTTAGTTCTTTTTTATTTTTTGTACTTTAGATAGTTTATTTAATTGTATTTATTTGTAGCAATTGTGTTTAATTAATTTATTGATAGTGTAGTGTTAGGTTAATTGTAGGTAATTGTAGGTAGTTTATTTAATTATTTTATTGATAGGGTAGTGTTAGGTTTAATTATATCTTAGGTTAGGATTTATTTTACAGGTAAATTTGTTATTATTTTAACTAGGTAACTATTAAATAGTTCTTAACTATTTAATAGCTATTGTACCTGGTTAAAATAATTACAAAGTTGCCTGTAAAATAAATATTAATCCTAAAATAGCTATAATATAAATGTAATTTATATTGTAGCTATATTAGGATTTATTTTACAGGTAAGTATTTAGCTTTAAATAGGAATCATTTATTTAATAAGAGTTAATTTATTTCGTTAGATAAAAATTATATTTAACTTAGGGGGGTGTTAGTGTTAGGGTTAGACTTAGCTTTAGGGGTTAATACATTTATTAGAATAGCGGTGAGCTCCGGTCGGCAGATTAGGGGTTAATAATTGAAGGTAGGTGTCGGCGATGTTAGGGAGGGCAGATTAGGGGTTAATACTATTTATGATAGGGTTAGTGAGGCGGATTAGGGGTTAATAACTTTATTATAGTAGCGCTCAGGTCCGCTCGGCAGATTAGGGGTTAATAAGTGTAGGTAGGTGTCGGCGACGTTGTGGGGGGCAGATTAGGGGTTAATAAATATAACATAGGGGTCGGCGATGTTAGGGCAGCAGATTAGGGGTACATAGGGATAACGTAGGTGGCGGCGGTTTACGGAGCGGCAGATTAGGGGTTAAAAGTGTAATGCAGGGGTCAGCGATAGCGGGGGCGGCAGATTAGGGGTTAATAAGTGTAAGGTTAGGGGTGTTTAGACTCGGGGTACATGTTAGAGTGTTAGGTGCAGACGTAGGAAGTGTTTCCCCATAGGAAACAATGGGGCTGCGTTAGGAGCTGAACGCTGCTTTTTTGCAGGTGTTAGGTTTTTTTTCAGCTCAAACAGCCCCATTGTTTCCTATGGGAGAATCGTGCACGAGCACGTTTTTGAGGCCGGCCGCGTCCGTAAGCAACTCTGGTATCGAGAGTTGCATTTGCGGTAAAAATGCTCTACTCTCCTTTTTTGGAGCCTAACGCAGCATTTGTTTGAACTCTCGATACCAGAGTTAAATTTATGGTGCGGCCAGAAAAAAACCCGCGGAGCGTTAACAGCCCTTTTACCGCCAAACTCCAAATCTAGCCGTTAGATTTTAAAATGTAACTCAATTAATATTTTTATTTAGATATCCTTAACAGAAGAAATTTCAATACACATGGTTGAGCCAATCACATAAGGCATCTCTGTGCATCCACCAATCTTCATCTACTGAGCCTATCTCGATATGCTTTTCAAGAAAAGTATGTCAAGATAATGAGATAATAGAAGTAAAAGACACTCTTTTTAAATCGCAAAAGGATATTTTGTGTTCATGTCCCTTTAAGTAGACATTTCCCAATAATGCTTGAAAGATCATAAACCTATGCACCTCCCTTTCTCAAACTTAGTATAACATGTGACTAAAGCATATTTATATTACCTTCTGGATTGTTTTCCCCACTGTGAATGAAATATATTCTAATGGCTATATTTAGCAGTCTTCAGCTTAAAGGGATATTAAGCTATATGTTCTTTACTGATTTCATTGGATAATAGAATATTAAAACAACTTCATATTTAGTTTTATTCTCTCATTAGCTTTTTTAAATTTATATTCTTGGCTGAAAAGCATAGCTAGATAGGCTCTTTTGATGCTGATTGTTGGTTGCACATAGATGCCTTATGTCATTATATAAGCCATGTTCATTGATATTTAAAGACTGAATCTAATTAGATAATAGTACATTAAAATGTGGATTCAAAAAAATTTGTATTGTCTAAAATTCAATAACTGATATATTTGTGGAATGTCCCTTTAAGGACCAAACCCTTAGGAATATGTGGAGTTAACATTGTAGAAATAAACTAAAGGGGAATGAAAATACATATAGATATGTGATATCTAACCAAGAGGTAAGATGAATAATGTTTAGAAATTATATTACAAACTAGCTATAGTTAAATGACCCTTCAAATGACTCTACTAGAACAGAAAAGTAATCAATATGGCATACAATAACTAGCTTGTGCTAAATATGAAATTAACTGACTTAACATTTTAAACATATAAAATAATTCTGAAACTATATTTATTAGAATAATGTTTTTGGATACCTAAGGAAGATACAAGATATTATAAAAAAAAATTGAACATTCAACTACACTGTCACTTTAATGTAAGTTAACCACTTTCCTTTCTTAAAAGTGAAAACAAAGTTGTTATGTGGAATTCAGACTACATATCCTCATAAACATTTTCAAATTTTAGCATCTATAAATTACACAATAAAAGCATTGATGGATTTAACTCCCAATTTTTTTTATAAAAGATACTTGACTTTAACATTATCTGAATAAGTGGATTTTCGATTATTAATTCAATCCATGAGGCAAAATTTTATATCAGGCATGTGCTTGTCAAATAGACAACTACTAGTCATGGGAGTCAATTATGTTTTTACTTGTCAGATTAGATGTATATATTTATTATAATCTGTTTGTTAAAGAGATGCTCTTTAAATAAAATAAAATAAAAAAATTTAGTATGAAAAAATATTTATTGACAAGAAAATAAATTAAATTTAAAAAAAAAAACAACAAGTGTAATTCATCACAGATGAAACTCTGAAAAAGAAAGAAAAATATTATAAACATTAGTTATTTCATAAACACATGTCTTAAAATATTCATTAAATCAAATAACTTTAAAATCATCTTGTGTCTATGCTCTAACATTTTTAAAAAATTTCGGAAGAAATTTAAAAAAAAATAAAATATTCATACATGAAATCTATACCTAGCCATCATTTCAAATACCATTATATTGTCTAATCAATATTACATTTAAATATCAGCGTTTTAAATTATACAAAATAATGCATATAACATTTTATAAATAACATGTATATATGTATGCTGAACATAAATGTAATATTTCATGTCCCTTCAAATAATACCTCTATATCAACTATAATATGTATTCCTTTGTCTGATTGTTCCAAATTGGATTCCTCTGTAGCACAAAGTAGGGGTAATGTATGTAAGCTACAAATATTCTAATATAGGACATGTATTGTTTCCTAATTTTTTACATTCTTCCTCCTATCATTCTTAACTAGCATACATTGGGCAAACCAACCTGGATTATGCATGGTCTTTGAAAGTCAATTCTCTTTAAAATAACAGTTTATCTTCATTAGGTGTCTTATTCATCATTTCAAAAATAGAGGATTGTGAAATACCATAAAAAAAAATAATAATCTAAGTGTCTCCAATAGGATGCCTCCACAGCCTTAAGCCATAAAATTGTTGCCACTTACCATGTGAACGTGTCTTTGTATGGTTTTCCAGGTCAGCACATTTGAAAGACAATGCCAGACATGATCCCATTGGTATTCTTCACTTTCAATCTTGGATTCTTCACTTTCAATCTTGGATTCTTCACTTTCAGTCTGGGAATTCTTCACTTTCAATCTTGAATTCTTCACTTTCAGTCTTGAATTCTTCACTTTCAGTCTTTAGATGAAGTCATCTCCCTAATGGCAGAAAAAGTGTGAATCAAACAATTAATACAAGTGTGTGAATTAGTTCTGCACCCCTCTCCCACCCCCCCATTTCTGAAATTATTTCTGTCACTAGCTTACTAAGCGTGTGTAGCATCTTGTGTTATGTTCTATCAATCAAGTGTGAAGATGAGTCATATTGAGCAGACCTAACCTCTAATGTGTGACTTTGAATCTGATCTTGAACCATAGTCTAGCTAGAGGATCCCTTTCTGAGTATCCAACATTTAAGTAATGTGTAAACTAAATACTAGTTTGGAAAATGTATGCCATATAATGTATTTTTGTGCCAAATTCCTGCCAGCCACAGTCCATACATTATTTATACTTACCAGCTGATGTTGTCTTTAAAATCCAGGTGGCAAAGTCGTTACGGGACCCAATGACCAGAGCATCACCTATATTAATAAATGTAAAAATTGGAATCATTTGATGAACAATCCTAACATGTTTGCAGAATTCTCTAATTGTCATTTCCCTATAATTCACATATATTGTCAATACTCATATCTAACTTCCATTATTTACCGTCTGAAGTGGTGGTCAATGATGTGTGCTCTGACATTGAACCCCTCGTCCCGGAATGGCCACTCTAGAACAGGCTCATCCTCCTCATCTTCGAGGAGGCATCAGGGTGCCTGGACGGCCTGCAGCATCCCAGCCCGCTGTGCAATATTATGCAGGACGCTGCAGGCTATAACGCTCTTCGCCACCTTCTTTGCGGAAAGAGACAATGACATCGTTAAATTGCATTCTCTATCTGCCCATTTCAGCTAAGATATGCTACCTATGCGTATTTCACAAAAACAAGACCTTTGCTAAAATAAAAACAAAATGGTTAAATTGCATTTTTGATCTGGCCATTTAAGCTAGAACATGCTACATATCTGTTTTTAGCTCAAACTAGACATTTGCGGAAAGAGAAAATGACATGGTTAAATTGCATTCTCTATCTGCCCATTTCAGCTAAGACATGCTACCTATGCGTATTTCGCAAAAACAAGACCTTTGCTAAAATAAAAACAAAATGATAAAATTGCATTTTCGATCTGGCCATTTAAGCTACAAAATGCTACATATCTGTTTTTAGCTCAAACTAGACATTTGCGGAAAGAGACAATGACATGGTTAAATTGCATTCTCTATGTGCCCATTTCAGCTAAGACATGCTACATATCTGTTTTAAAATAAAACTAGACATTTAAATGGTTAAATTGGCAATTAAGACAATTAAAGACAATTAAATGGTTAAATTGCATCCTAGAGCTGCACATTTTGAACATTAACCAAACAACTTTTTTTGGAAGACTACAGTGGTTATTGTCTAACTAATTAACCATGTTGTGCACAAATACTCACCAACGAGATACCCAGGGGGAAATTGTCTTTTCTTAAACTGACGCCACAGGGACAACAGAGAGAGGATGCGGGCATCATGACAAGCCCCGCCGACATTCGCACACACCTGCATAATCCGCATCCGTGCGTCACAAACATACTGCACGTTGAGGCTATGGAAATGTTTGCAATTTCTGAAGGGCAAGTCATCGGCTGGAGCACGCAGCGCAATGTGGGTGCAATCTATTGCTCCCAAGACATTGGGCAATTCAGCTATTACAAAGAATTCCCTCTTCAGGCGCCTCCAATCACCATCATTCTGAGGGAATCCTATGTAACGCTTACTTACACATACCATGGCGTCCAGAAAGTGATCAAACACCACCGAGAATGTACCTTGAGACAGGCCATGCATGTACATCTCTCCAGATTGAAAACTCCCGGAGGCCAGGACGTATATACAACTTAGCATCTTAGTGATGCCAGGGACAGCAGTCCTTATTCGGATACGTGGCTCCAGAGGAGGTCTAAGAACATCGTAAAGGCCAATGAGCTGTTCGCGATTGAGCCTATACTTGTCATAAACCTCGAAGTCACTCATGTTTTCCAAGGTGGGTCTCACCCTGTATACACGAGGACCTCTAACCAAACGAGCCCTTCGTCTCTCTTGGAGCCGCTGAGTCCGTCTGATTCTATTAACCGCTACATCGGCAACAGCACCACCAGCAGCGTCTATCAGATCGTCATCCATATTTGCCAAGCTTAGCAGCACAAAGCCAGACAGCAGAGCAAACACAACGCAAGGAGTAACAAGGTATGCAAAAACACAGAAGCGAATTGGTACAATGACGATCACAAGGGGCGCTTTGGCCGTGTTGTTTGGGGGATTTATAGTGCAATATGTCCAATGGTAGCGTGTACGTAATGATTGCTGATTGTATACACTTGTTTGTATGTGAGCGGCGCGAATGCTTTCAAAGTGGGCGGTTTTTTTTAGGTGTTTGCTGAATTCCCCCACCCCCATGAATCTCAATGTGAAAGTGTAAAATCTAACACATACAGTGCATCTTTGTAATGTTTGTTCATATGCTTAATAAATATTTATTAAACGCGATATTATAGTAAAAAGCACACGTCCAGGCTAACATGAATGAAAGTGCATACTTGTGTATAATGGCATAGAATGTGATCGATCAATGTTGCTGCAGTATTGTTTGTAAATGATAAAGTAACAGCTGTCATCTGTAGTATTGTATATATAAGTGATTGGCGATATGTCAATATTGTACGCGTCCCATTAAAATCACACTAATAATTCTGAACTTCCCGCTGTCATCTGTAGTATTGTATATATAAGTGATTGGCAAGATGTCAATATTGTACGCGTCCCATTAAAATCGCACTAATAATTCTAAACTTCCCGCTGTCATCTGTAGTATTGTATATATAAGTGATTGACGAGATGTTAATATTGTACGCGTCCCATTAAAATCGCAATAATACTGAAGATCTTACGTCTGACATCTGTAGTATTGTATATATAAGTGATTTGCGAGCTGACAATATCCCTTTAAAATGCGAGCTGACGCATCCCTTTAAAATCGCTATAATAATGATATTCCAAACTGTCGTTTACGTATATGTAGTATTGTAGTATTTAGTGCTAAAGTTCTGAAAGAGGCGGTACAGTCCTAAAGCAGTAATGTGTATGGTGGAAGCTTCTAATGACGTCATCATATTATCAACCTGCCTGTGTAGTTATGAAATCCTCATTGTGTTGTTGTATTTTAATACATTGTTATTGTGTGCTGATTCAAATATAAATGTGTGCTTTGTGGTTGCGTGATGCGTGTTATGTACATCTATACGTATGTATTGTGATTGTGTCCCACATATGCTGACTTCTATAAATCAGTATAGCATTGTTGTTCCTTCCCAAAAAGTGACAGCTGTAATCTGTTCTAATGATGTTCTTATTGTACGTAATTCATAATGGTATATTGTGAGTGAATCGTGATGTTAAAGGGACAGTAAAAACCCTATTTTATGTTTCGTGATTCCTATAGAGAATGTAATGTGTTTTTCCCCATCATATAAATGCACATGTATGAGTGAATGCTAAAAGTAATGTATGTGTATCCATGAATGATCATGTGTTAAGCCTATGTAGATATGCTGTTGATGCAAGCATATATGAGTTGAATAAATGAAATGCTATAATAAAGGTAAATGAGAGTTGTTTCCAAATGTCTACTGTTTGTGAATCATGAAAAGTTCCAATTATTTTTCTGTCCATTTAAATCTGATGTAATTGTACTAGTGATGGTGATTTGTAGGTGATGTAATGTAAAAGTATCAAACAATTTAATGTTGTGTTGAATTTCACATAAGTAAAAGCCATAAGTCCATAGGGAAATAGCCATTTCTTGATCTATTTGTCATAGCGGGGCTAACGCAGAAAAACATGAGTTTGTTTCAGAATTCTAGCGCTGGTATTTAGAGTTTTCTTGTCTATGCTTTTTCCGTGCGTTAGGGATATCTGTCTGTCTTGTGCACAAGCACGTCTTCCCCATAGAAGTCAATGGAGGCTAAAAATTTGTGTGTAAATAAAATCCAAGACTGGTTTTGAGCATAAAGTGAGTGGCGTCATGGTCTTGTGTGAAAAAGTAGCTAAATCGTATTTATTTCGTAATCAAATTCTTATTTGTGTATGTAATGTGGTGTATATTGTTTGTATGCATCGATGAGTGTATTTATGTGATAATATTATTAGTTAGATGTAGCTATATGAGTGTCTGTTCCCGTCTGTCAATGTAAGTCAATAGCAAAATGGCTTTGTGTTGTTTTTTTCTCAAACACCCGAGATCTCGCAACTTTGATCCTTTCTATTTTGACGTGAAAATATTAAAAATGCAAAAAAAAGATAGTGTAGTGTTTGTATGAGTGTAAGTGTACTTTGTGTAATATTTGTTTTGTGATTCGTGGATGTTTATTTTGGTGTTAGATGTTAACTCCTGGGTCTGGGTTGTCGGTAAGGATTTCAGAGTTAGAAATATTTTGAGTGTCGGTAAGGAAACTCTAAATACCAGCGGGCGGTTAAAAGCAGCGTTAGAAGCCCTTTATGCTGGTTTTTACGGCGGCCGCAAAACTCTAAATCTAGGCGTAAGATAGCTACAATATAACTAATAATTACATTGTAGCTATCTCAGGGTTTATTTTTATTTTACAGGCAAGTTTGTATTTATTTTAACTAGGTACAATAGTTATTAAATAGTTATTAACTATTTAATAACTACCTAGCTAAAATAAGTACAAATTTACCTGTAAAATAAACCCTAACCTAAGTTACACTAACACTACACTATAATAAAATAAATTACCTAAATTAACTACAATTAATTACTATTAAATTAAATAAACTAAAGTACAAAAAAACAAACACTAAATTATAGAAAATAATAAAATAATTACAAGTTTTTTAAACTAATTACACCTAATCTTATCCCCCTAATAAAATAAAAAAGCCCCCCAAAATAATAAAAATCCCTACCCTATACTAAATTACAAATAGCCCTTAAAGGACTTTTTGCGGGGCATTGCCCCAAAGTAATCAGCTCTTTTACCTGTAAAAAAATACAATGCCCCCCAACATTAAAACCCACTACCCACACACCCTACCCTACTCTAAAACCCACCCAATCCCCCTTAATAAAACCTAACACTAACCCCTTGAAGATCACCCTACCTTGAGATACGTCTTCACCCAACCGGGCAGAACTGTTCCTCCAGACGGTCTGAAGTCTTCATCCTATCCGGGCAGAAGAGGTCCTACAGACAGCCAGAAGTCTTCATCCAGGCGGCATCTTCTATCTTCATCCATCCGGAGCAGAGCGGGTCCATCTTCAAGACATCCGACGTGGAGCATCCTCTTCGTTCTTCATCCGACGACTAAATAAAGGTACCTTTAAGTGACGTCATCCAAGATGGCGTCCCTTCAATTCCGATTGGCTGATAGAATTCTATCAGCCAATCGGAATTAAGGTTGGGAAAATCCTATTGAAGCTCAATCCTATTGGCTGATCCAATCAGCCAATAGGATTGAGCTTGCAATCTATATGCTGATTGGAACAGCCAATAGAATGCGAGCTCAATCCTATTGGCTGATTGGATCAGCCAATAGGATTTTTTCTACCTTAATTCCGATTGGCTGATAGAATTCTATCAGCCAAACGGAATTGAAGGGATGCCATCTTGGATGACGTCACTTAAAGGTACCGTCATTTTGTCGTCAGATGAAGAGGATGCTCCACGTTGGATGTCTTGAAGATGGACCCGCTCCGCTCTGGATGGATGAAGATAGAAGATGCCGCCTGGATTAAGACTTCTGGCCATCTGGAGGGCCTCTTCTGCTCGGATAGGATGAAGACTTCGGACCATCTGGAGGAAGACATCTCAAGGTAGGGTGATCTTCAAGGGGTTAGTGTTAGGTTTTATTAAAGGGGGATTGGGTGGGTTTTAGAGTAGGGCTGGGTGTGTGGGTGGTGGGTTTTAATGTTGGGGGGGTGTTGTATTTTTTTTTACAGGTAAAAGATCTGATTACTTTGGGGCAATGCCCCGCAAAAAGCCCTTTTAAGGGCTATTTGTAATTTAGTATAGGGTAGGGATTTTTTATTTTGCTGGGCTTTTTTATTTTATTAGGGGGATTAGATTAGGTGTAATTAGTTTAAAAAAATTGTAATTATTTTATTATTTTCTGTAATTTAGTGTTCGTTTTTTTTGTATTTTATTTAATTGTAATTAATTTAATTTAATTTAATGTAGGGAATTAATTTAATTATAGTGTAGTGTTAGGTGTTATTGTAACTTAGGTTAGGATTTATTTTACAGGTATATTTGTCTTTATTTTAACTAGGAAGTTATTAAATAGTTAATAACTATTTAATTACTATGCTACCTAGTTAAAATAAATACAAAGTTGCCTGTAAAATAAAAATAAACCCTAAGCTAGTTACAATGTAACTATTAGTTATATTGTAACTAGCTTATGGTTTATTTTATAGGTAAGTATTTAGTTTTAAATAGGAATTATTTAGTTAATTGTAGTAATTTTATTTAGATTTATTTAAATTATATTTAAGTTAAGGGTTGTTAGGGTTAGGGTTAGACTTAGGTTTAGGGGTTAATACATTTAATATAGTGGCGGCAACATTGGGGGCAGCAGATTAGGGGTTAATAAATTAGGTAGGTGGCGGCGATGTTAGGGACGGCAGATTAGGGGTTAATAATTTTTAACTAGTGTTTGTGATGCAGGAGTACGGCGGTTTAGGGGTTAATAACTTTATTATAGTGGTGGCGACGTTGTGGGCGGCAGATTAGGGGTTAATAAGTATAATGTAGGTGGCGGCGGTGTCCGGAGCGGCAGATTAGGGGTTTATAATATAATGCAGGTGTCAGCGATAGCGGGGGCGGCAGATTAGGGATTAATAAGTGTAAGATTAGGGGCGTTTAGACTCGGGGTTCATGTTAGGGTGTTAGGTGTAGACATAAAATGTATTTCCCTTTAGGAATCAATGGGGCTGCTTTAGGAGCTGAACGCTGCTTTTTTGCAGGTGTTAGGTTTTTTTTCAGCTGACTCTGCCCCATTGATTCCTATGGGGAAATCGTGCACGAGCACGTTTAGCCAGTTCACCGCTCACTTAAGCAGCGCTGGTATAGAGGTGAGATGTGGAGCAAAATTTTGCTCTCCACTCACTTTTCTGCAGCTAACGCCGGGTTTAAAAAAAAACGTAATACCAGCGTTACTGTAAGTGAGCGGTGAGCATAAACTGCTCGTTAGCCACGCACAGCTTTACCGACAAAACTCGTAATCTAGGTGTTAGTTATTATATTATTTTACTTTGATACTATTAATTTTTTATTGTATTATTTATTTATTTATTTAGTTCTTAGCCTATCTTCAGCCAAAAATACAAAATAAAAAATAATTAAAAAATTAAAAATAGATTATATTCGATGTTTGGGTTCATATTAAAAATGCTTGGATATCCACTTCCTTATTCACTCCAAAAGGTTCAAGGGTCTGAAGGGAGTGTATCCAAAAAGTTTCCCTCTGTTTAAGCCGGAGCATTCTATCCCCCCCTTCTCTCATTTAGTACTACCTGCTCTATTGCTTTAAATTGCAGACACGAGGGGTCATTTTGATGAAATTCTCTATAATGGTCCGTTACCCCATGGGACACATTACCTTTTTCAATATTAGTTATATGCTCCATTATCCTTCTTTTTATGGTTCTCTTGGTCCTACCAACATATTGGCATTGGCAAGAACATTCTAAAACATACACCACATATTTTAAGTGGCAATTCATAAATGCTTTTAGTTGTTTCTTATAACCATTTACTTTAGAGAAAATTTGTTTGTTATCCTTATCTATAATGGGGCAGGCATTGCAATTTTTTCGATTGCATCTATAAAAACCAAAATTGGTCTTAATCAACCAATTGGTATTTTTGTTTTGTCTTAAACAACTTGGTGCTAGAATATCCTTGAGGTTCTTATTTTTCTTACACACAACTGAGGGAGCTTCATCCAAAGTTTTGCCCAATATGGGGTCCGATAAGAGGACATGCCAATGTCTTTTGATAGCTCTTTTTATTTTCCATGAATCCTCATTGTATTTAGTTAGATTTTTTTTATTTTTCTTTCCTTGGGTATCTGGGATATTTTTTTCTCTTAACAAGGATGTTCTGTTTAGATTGCATGCGTTTTCTTATCCGTCTTTAATGACCCTATCTGGATATCCCTTTGCTTTGAATTTTCTTTTTAAATGTTCAGATTCCCTATCGAAAGAGACCAGACTCCAACAATTCCTCCTTACCCTCTGGCATTGGCCATATGGTATGTTTTTTAATCCAATTTCTATGATGACTGCTTTTGGCATGGAAGTAACTGTTTGAGTCTGTCTCCTTCCTGTAAAGGGAGGTGACAACTTTGTCCCCCTTGCTGGACAAAATAATATTTACAAATTCAATTTTATCTTTATTGGAATTTTTAGTAAACTTTAAATTAAATTCATTACTGTTCACATAATTGAAAAATTCTGAAATGCTGTTTTCATCTCCCTTCCAGATGACAACTACTTCATCTATGAAGCGTTTCCAGACAACAATGTTCTCCTTAAAGGGATTGTTTTGCCAGACATACTGGTCCTCCCATGCTCCCATATACAAATTTGCATAGTTGGGGGCAAAGCAAATACATTTATTATAGTGGTGGCGAGGTCCGGTCGGCAGATTAGGGGTTAAGAAGTGTAGGTAAGGTAGCGGCGACGTTGGGGGGGCAGATTAGGGTTTAATAAATATAGGGGTCGGCGGTGTTAGGGGCAGCAGATTAGGGGTTCATAGGGATAATGTAGGTTGCGGCGGTGTCCGGAGCGGCAGATTAGGGGTTAATAATATAATGCAGGGGTCAGTGATAGCGGGGGCGGCAGATTAGGGGTTAATAAGTGTAAGGTTAGGGGTGTTTAGACTAGGGGTTCATGTTAGGGTGTTAGGTGCAGACTTAGGAAGTGTTTCCCCATAGGAAACAATGGGGCTGCGTTAGGAGCTGAACGCTGCTTTTTGCAGGTGCAGGTTTTTTTTCAGCTCAAACTGCCCCATTGTTTCCTATGGGGATATCGTGCACGAGCACGTTTTTGAAGCTGGCCGCGTCCGTAAGCAACGCTGGTATTGAGGGTTGAAGTGGCGGTAAATATGCCTGTACGCTCCCTTTTTGGAGCCTAACGCAGCCCTTCAGAGAACTCTCAATACCAGTGTTGTTTAAAAGGTGCAGGGGGAAAAACACACACGTAGCTAACGCACCCCTTCTAACGCAAAACTATAAATCTAGGCGTATATGAGTTATAATAGCAGATTCTGTAACTGGTTAGCCAACGCTTAGAAAAATTTTATAAGAAATAATCGTACCTTTTCTGAAAAGCCTGAGATTCTATGGGAAGCAGGGAAGACTGTACTCCACCGAGAGATTGTAGCATATATGTCTAAGCTAAAAAAAAAGGTTAAGGTCTGTGAATTACAGTTAGCAAACCAATTAAAGAACGCATATAACCTCTATTTAAGAAATCCTCAGATATCTACATGGGATAAATACTGTATAAGAAGGCAAAGGTGGAAAGAGAAATCTTTCTAAAACCGAACTGGGCATTGGAAGAATTAAAAAAATAAATCTCTGTTCCAAGGTCCACACGGTATTTCTGCTGGGTATCTGGCAAAATTGGGTAAAGTTAAAAATAACAGGAATATAATTTCTAATATAAGGGAAGGATATAAACACCACACTCAGGCATCTGAAGTTAGACATGCATTTTTTAGATACTACCAAAAACTGTATGCTAGTGAAGTAATCGATGAAAGTGCAAAAAAAGAATTTTGGCAAAAAATCAAAATACCCAAAATCTCAAGTGAATCACTTAACAAAATTAACCAAAGAATATCAGAAAGTGAAATTTCCACGGCCATTAAAAAGTTGAAAAACAATAAAGCACCGGGGCTGGATGGGCTACCGGCTGAATTTTATAAAAGCATTAGATTAAACATAGTAGATTAGAGAAATTATTCAACGAGTACTATGTTAATAATAATAAACAGTCATATTATTTCACTGACTCGATTATTACACTTATTTATAAGAAAGGTAAAAACCGAGAGGAACTAGGGTCATATAGACCAATCTCTCTGTTGAATGTAGATTACAAGTTGTTGATGGCAATAATTGCAGAGAGACTTAAAAAAACCCTTGGGGAGGTCATACATCAGGATCAGGCAGGATTCATGCCTGGTAGAAACGTAGTAAGAAATATTAGGCGCATACTGGTAACATTAGATTATTATTACAATAAAAATCTTGGATATAGGAAACAACATGAAGGAGACCTAGCTCTCCTCGCAATAGATGCAGAAAAAGCTTTTGACGCTATTACATGGGACCACCTATTCACAGCACTAGATAAATTTGGCTTACAAGGAAACTTACTCAACATAACTAAACTAATTTACAAGAAACCCAGGTCGCAACTTTTAGTGAACTCGGAACTATCCCATTATATAACGTTACAGAAGGGGATGAGGCAAGGCTGCCCATTGTCGCCACTTTTATTTAACATCTCACTTGAGCCACTGGCAATTTTGCTGAGACAGGAATTAATAGGTGCTAGAATTGGTAAACATAACCTAAAAATTTCATTATACGCCGATGATATAATTCTGTTTTTAAATAATACTGTAGAAAGTATACCGAAATGATTAAATATAATAGGTGTTTATAGTAAATTCTCTGGTTACAAAATGAATATGAAAAAATCAGAACTACTCTGGATACAAAAAAATAACAAGAGTTTCTCTGAACATGGATTCCAAGAGGTAGAACAGTTAAAGTACTTAGGATTGTACATTAGTAAAAACCCAAAGGATTGGTATAAAATGAATTATGAAAATGTTTTCGAGAGATTGCCTCAGGAGCTAGCAAAATGGAGTAGATATAACTTATCACTATCGGCAAAGATAATGGTAATTAAAACAATTGTATTTCCTAAAATCCTGTTCCTACTACAGAACCTACCACTATTTATAGTAAAGGCAGATCTTCAAAACTACAATAAATCAATAGCACAATTCTTATGGAATAATGCCAAACCTCGTTTGGCAATAAATAGATTGGTGCAACGTAGACAAGAAGGGGGCCTTGCACTTCCATGCCTCAAAGAGTATATCCTGGTGGCAATGGTTAAATTTGCAGTAGATTGGCTAGTGGAGGGAGATTATGTCACGTATTACAAGCTGGAGTCAGAATTAATAACTCCATTTGATCTCAAGGCAGTCCTACATACGGATAAAAAAGTAATTCCTAGTAATGTTAGTGGACTGATAACTATTAAGAATATTATAATAGCTTGGCAGAAATACTGTACCACCTTGAATAAACAATTTCATATTTCTAATTACTGCCCTATAGTGGGCATGCCTGATTTTAGTCCGGGTTTATATGATCCGATATTTAAAGTTTGGAGAGAGAAAGGACTAATAAATTGGTCTCAGCTCAAGCAAGAGGGTTCAGTAATTATACAAGCATTTGCAGAAATGGCACAAAAATACCAGCTATCGTCAAAAAAATTCTATGCATACCTCCAGAGTAGGAGCTATTTCTATCAACTATGTCAATCAGTTGATACAGATTGGGGTTGGCAGGAAATAGAGGCAGGACTTAAATTGTATAAAGCCGGAAAGAGATCTATCTCAGTTTGGTATAACTTGCTATTGGCAAAATCAGGGGCAATACATCTGGAGAATATTAAAATCTATGTAAATAAATTTTTCCCCCAGATTCAGATATATAATATTAAAAAATGTCTCTCCAACCTGGAAGCTGCTACGGCAGTTTGTAGCTGGAGGGAATCACAATGTAAACTAATGAATAGTTATTATCTAACTCCTGATAGAATAAACAAATGGGCAAAGATAGAATTAAGGGGTAAATGCTACAAATGCAGAGCTGAAAAAGCGGATATTCTACGTTGTCTGTGGCACTGTCCCAAGATCCGACAATTCTGGGGGAAAATCAATTTTTGGCTTAATAAGTTTCTACAGGTCAGATTATCTCTTATGGCAATCAATGTTTTTTTGCTCTGTGACGAGGTCATACTAAAAGAGGACAAATTACTTATAAACCTTGCTATTCTGGTAGCGCGTAATATTATATTTAAAAATTGGAAATCTACTAGACCCCCAAGCTTAAAAGAATTTATAAATAATATGAAGACACAGATGACAATGGAGTTATTTAATATTAAGATATGTACTGAAAGTAGACTCATAGCCTTCTTCTCTAAATGGCTAAATATAATTAGGGAATGGCCATTAATGGCACAAATCCAATTTATTTCACCAATACAAAATTCCCCCGAGTTCATTTTACTTATATTAAAAAATATTCTGCCGCAACAGTGGAGCAGGGCAAGACTGTAAGGTTCTAGGTGTACTCTGAGTGTGGTTTTTGGGGTGGGGGGATTGGGAGAGAGATGCTGCTGGGGGGAAGAGGAGGGTTTTTTTGTTTTTTTTTCTTATCTCCCTCTTCAGTAATGAAAATAATTACTGTCATGCTTATCATCTTGCGTCATATAGATCATTGGAGCATAAAATAAGAGATTAAGTTTAATTTTATACTGAAGAATGTTAAAATGTTAAAATGATGGAAGTAGAAGATGTATCTGGTTTCTTTTTATGTATAATTCCCTCTTGCAGGGCTGTGTCCCTGGATAAGAAAAAGGGTGAATATTTTTTCTTTTTCTTTTCTTTGTCTTACATGTTATTTGTGTTTCTGTAATATTGTGTGCAACAAATAAAAAATAAAAAATAAAAAAGAAGTTGAAAAAGATTTAGTTCTTTTAGAGATAAAGAAAGTGACACCTTCAGTAGTGAAACGTTTAGAGTTAAAATCTAAAGCTCTAACATCAGAAACTCTGTGAAAAGAGATTAAGCAAGTTCTTTTAAAGATAACAATTCATTAGAAGGCCAAGATTTGAAAAGAGAAAAGACAAGGTCAACGTCCCAAAAAGAAACTTTTAAGTTTAATAGCTTTCATTAATTTGCAAATTTAAGGGTGCTGAGCCACAGGAAAATTATTAATAAAAGAGTGTTTAGCAGAAATAGCAGATATAGAAACATTAATAGTCCTATAGGCTAATCCTGAATCAAAAAGAGATGAAAGAAAATTAATAATAAAAGTTACACCAACTGAAAGGGGATCCAAACCTTTCTCCATGCAGCAGCAAGACCATCTAGACCATGCAGAAAAATAGCATTTTTTGGTACCGGGGGCCAGGGAGTCTTGAAGGAGTGCCTTAGCTTGTCGTGATAAGCCTTGGAGAGGTGAAGATTGTCCGAAATTGACCAAGCTATGAGGCAAAGAGATCCGTGAAAGATAAGACCGTGAGGAAGACCTTCTAGATCTGACAAAAGAAGAGGAAAAATTGGAAGAACAGGATGGTTGACAGATAACTCTAGGAGGGACGGTTACCATGGTTGAGATGGCCAAAGGGGAGTAATTAGGAGAATTGAAAGGAGATCCCATATTGAGACCGATTGGGGTATGATGCATGGCCGGGAAAATGGCCTCTTTCTTTCCCGGCCTGATCAGAAAAACGATCTTGGTAGAAAATTTTCTTCATAGATGTTCTGACCATATTTAAGTTAGAAAATGTGTTGACAGGATGGTTGACAGATAACTCTAGTAGGGACGGGTACCATGGTTGAGATGGCCAAAAGGGAGTGATTAGGAGAATTGAAAGGAGATCCCGTCGGACTACTGAGATAGCTCTCTGAATCATGGAAAACGGAGGAAACGCATACGCTGTTTGCAGAGGCCAGGGGTGGAGAAATGCATAGATCGCCAAGGCATCTGGATCTGGACGCCAACTGAAATAAGGACGAATCTGAAAATTCAGTCTCGAAGTGAACAGATCCATCGAAAAGGGTCCTCTGAGAGACTGAAGCGAGTGAAAAACTTGAGTGTGAAGTTTCCAATCGCTCAAGTCTGTCAGATAACGAGAACCCCAATCCCCTGCAACATTGGATATATTCTGCCTTGACAGAAATATTTCTGTCCAAGCAAAGGTGAATGAAATCTTTTGTAATAATCAATAAATCTCTTGATTTTGTACCACCAAGATGATTGAGATAACGTACTGCAGAAATATTGTCTATTCTGAGAAAATGGACACTGGCAAAGAATCTTTGACAAAACTCTTGACTGCAAAAGAGCCTGCCAAAAGTTCTAAGCAGTTGATATGAAAACTTTTTTCTTCTGAAGACCACTTCCCACCCGTGATTGAAGGGCCGTAACGAGCTCCTCAGCCCGAACGACTGGCATCTGATTCTATAATTAAATCTGGAGCTTTCCCAAAAATGGCCCTCCCATTCCAAGCTTCTATATGGGAGAGCCACCACGAAAGTTCTTCTTTGGCTTCTGAAGATAGAGGGATCAAGTGGGAATATGAAAGACTTTTCTGAAGATGAAAGATTTTCAAACGTTGAAGTTCCCTGTAATGAAGAGGAGCAGGGAAAATAGCCTGAATAGAGGATGAGAGGAACCCAACTATTCTGGCTATAGTCATGATGGGAACCAAAGATAAAGAAAGAGTTTTTGAAATTTCTTTCTTGATATTCACAATTTTATCTCTGGGTAGACTGAGTGTAGAATTCAATGTGTCTATTTGAAATCCCAAAAAGGTTAAAGATTTGGTAGGAGAAAGAACTGATTTCTCTTTGTTGACTAAGAAACTAAAATTTTCCAGAATATAAATAGTAAGCTGCAGTTGAGAATTTAGAATGACAGAACTCTGATTCATAATCAAAATATTGTTTAAATAGATGATAAGATGAACGCCTCGTAAACGAAGCCAAGTAATTATAGGTTTCATTAATTTGGTGAAGATCCAAGGAGCTGAGGACAGACCGAAAGGCATACAAGTGAAACTCCAAATATTGCCTTCCCAAATAAAAGTGAGAAATTTCCTGTGTTTCTGAGCTACAGGAACTGTAAGATAAGCATCTGTCAGATCTAATCTGACTAAGTAATCGTTGTCTAGAAGGCAATCTCTGAGAAGATGAATACGTTCCATTTTGAAATGTTGATAGACAATGAAGGCATTTAAAGGGCCATGAAACCCACATTTTTTCTTTGATTATTTAGAAAGAGAATGTAATTTTAAACATCTTTCTAATTTACTTATATTATCTAATTTGTTTTATTCTCTTGATATTCTTTGCTGAAAAGCATATCTAGATATGCTCAGTAGCTGCTGATTGGTTGCTGCACATAGAAACCTTGTGTGATTGGCTCACCATGTGCATTGCTTTTTCTTCAACTAAGGCTATCTAAAAAATGAAGCAAAATAAATAATAGAAGTAAATTGTAATGTTGTTTAAATTTCTAGTCTCTATCTGAATCATGAAAGAAAGATTTTGGGTTTAATGGCCCTTTATGGATCTTAAATTTATAACTGGACGAAATTGGCCATTTCTCTTTTTTACGAGAAAAAGATTGCTTAGGAAACAAATTTGAGGATTTAAAGCCGGTTCTATGGCTTGTTCTGATAAAAGGTTTGATATTTCGTCTTGAACCAAAGTTCTGTCTGAAACTGAAAATTTTATTGGAAGAGGAAGAGAATTTTGTACAGGAGGAGAAATAAAATCTATAAAAAGCCCTGAAATGGTTTGAAGAACCCATTGATCTGTTGTTATGAGGTTCCAATTGTGAGCATAAAAAGCTATTCTGCCTCCTATAATGCTTTGGGAAGAAACATGAAAAGGAAGGAAAAGATTTACCTTGAGGGGCACAAGATCTTTACCTTGATCGTTGAAATCTTGGTTTCCATGGTCTCCCTCTGGAAGGGAAGACACCAGAGGATGCTGGATTCTGGAACTGTCTGTATTGATATTGTTGTTGTTGATTTGTGAATTGATTCACATATTGAGACCGATTGGGGTATGATGCATGGCCGGGAAAATGGCCTCTTCCTTTCCCGGCCTGATCAGAAAAACGATCTTGGTAGAAAATTTTCTTCATAGATGTTCTGACCATATTTAAGTTAGAAAATGTGTTGACAGGATGGTTGACAGATAACTCTAGTAGGGACGGGTACCATGGTTGAGATGGCCAAAAGGGAGTGATTAGGAGAATTGAAAGGAGATCCCGTCGGACTACTGAGATAGCTCTCTGAATCATGGAAAACGGAGGAAACGCATACGCTGTTTGCAGAGGCCAGGGGTGGAGAAATGCATAGATCGCCAAGGCATCTGGATCTGGACGCCAACTGAAATAAGGACGAATCTGAAAATTCAGTCTCAAAGTGAACAGATCCATCGAAAAGGGTCCTCTGAGAGACTGAAGTGAGTGAAAAACTTGAGTGTGAAGTTTCCAATCTCTCGAGTCTGTCAGATAACGAAAACCCCAATCCGCTGCAACATTGGATAAACCTGGAATATATTCTGCCTTGACAGAAATATTTCTGTCCAAGCAAAGGTGAATAAAAATTTTCGGAATAATCGATTTTGTACCACCAAGATGATTGAGATAACGTACTGCAGAAATATTGTCCATTCTGAGTAAAATGGACACTGGCAAAGAATCGTTGACAAAACTCTTGACTGCAAAACAGCCTGCCAAAAGTTCTAAGTAGTTGATATGAAAACTTTTTTCTTCTGAAGACCACTCCCCACCCATGATTGAAGGGCTGCTCCTCAGCCCGAACGACTGGCATCTGATTCTATAATTAAATCTGGAGCTTTCCCAAAAATGGCCCTCCCATTCCAAGCTTCTATATGGGAGAGCCACCACGAAAGTTCTTCTTTGGCTTCTGAAGATAGAGGGATCAAGTGGGAATATGAAAGACCTTTCTCAAGATGAAAGATTTTCAAACGTTGAAGTTCCCTGTAATGAAGAGGAGCAGGGAAAATAGCTTGAATAGAGGATGAGAGTAACCCAACTATAGTCCTGATGGGAACCAAAGATAAAGAAAGTTTTTGAAATTTCTTTATTGATATTCACAATTTTTTCTCTGGGTAGACTGAGTGTAGAATTCAATGTCTCTATTTGAAATCCCAAAAAGGTTAAAGATTTGGTAGGAGAAAGAACTGATTTCTCTTTGTTGACTAAGAAACCCACATTTTCCAGAATATAACTAGTAAGCTGCAGTTGAGAATTTCGAATGACAGAACTCTGATTCATAATCAAAATATCATCTTAATAGGTTTCATTAATTTGGTGAAGATCCAAGGAGCCGAGGACAGACCGAAAGGCATACAAGTGAAACTCCAAATTTTGCCTTCCCAAATAAAAGTGAGAAATTTCCTGTGTTCCTTTGCCTTGATCGGATTCCATGGTCTCCCTCTGGAAGGGAAGACACCAGAGGATGCTGGATTCTGGAACTGTCTGTATTGATATTGTTGTTATTGATTTGCGAATTGATTCGCATATTGAGACAGATTGGGGTATGATGCATGGCCGGGAAAACGGCCTCTTCCTTTCCCGGCCTGATCAGAAAAACGATCTTGGTAGAAAATTTTCTTTATAGATGTTCTGACCTTATTTAAGTTAGAAAATGTGTTGACATAACTATTTAATTCTTTGATGAAAGTGTCTCCAACAGAGGCGTATTAAGGCATAGGCCAACAAGGCCGGTGCCTAGGGCAGCAGATTTTTAAGGGGCAGCAGAATTTTGAGTCCCTAGGGCCACTCTACTCAACTCAGGGCCGGGTGGCTAAATCAACCAATTACTAATGACTTAAATGGCTGGCCCAGCTATTGCTATCCTATGGGATTGTATGTGGGTGCGCATGACGTGGTGACAGTGGAGGCGGAGCTCACTTGCACAGCCTGGCCTGGACTGAGAGGGAATGCGGTATACTTCCTGGCTGCACCGCGTGATTTAGACTCACACAGGCTACACAGTGCAGTGTGCACTACAATGTGACCACTGTAAAACAGCATATGCCTTTCTCCCTTCAATACATCTTCATTAGGCATTAAAATACTTAAACGGATTAGTCGCTAAATACTTGTACATTTACTGTTTGTCTATCTGTCATACATGCAAAGAATAAGTATTTATTGCTGAATCTATACAACTATGTGACTTAAAACACAACTGAAAATATGTTGTATGCATTTAATACATTCAGAAACAATATATATATACTTTATTATGATTGTATCATGTGACTTTATCCCCTAGGATACAATTCCTAAACCTATCATAACTACTGTTGTATTTTTTAAGTACTTTTAAAGGCCAGTTTGTATATTAATTACATATTTATCCAAGCAGATATTTTGCTTAAATAACTGTCAGTCACCAAAGAAGATGTTTAAGGTTAAACAACTACCTACTGACAAACTATTATACAGTGAAGGATATTTTTTTCTGATATAAACACTTTAATCATCTGACTTGCAAAATAATGTCTTAATATATATATGTGTGTGTGTGTGTGTGTGTGTGTGTGTGTGTGTGTGTGTGTGTGTGTGTGTGTGTGTGTGTGTGTGTGTGGATAATGTCTTAATATATATATATGTGTGTGTGTGTGTGTGTGTGTGTGTGTGTGTGTGTGTGTGTGTGTGTGTGTGTGTGTGTGTGTGTGTGTGTGTGTGTGTGTGTGTGTGTGTGTGTGTGTGTGTGTGTGACCAGAGTGAATGCAAGCCCTGGTGAACATCTACTTAAAAAGACATTTTTTTTTAATTTTTTACACCCTGCCCCAAAAATATTATGTCTAAAAAAAGGCCTTAAACCTTGGGTGGGGGGGCAGCAGAATTTTGAGTGCCTAGGGCAGCACAAAACCTAAATAAGCCCCTGGTCTCCAAATAGTAAACCATTAGTGTCTGAATGAATTTCGTTAACTGCAAAATCACAAACTCTAGGGTCAATCCTCCTGAGAATATTTCTTCTACGCTCAGTATACACAGCCGAATTGGCATTGCCTAGAAAACTAAGCATTCTAATAATATGTTATCATAGAATGCCTGTTCTGATAAATCAAAGAGTTTGGATAAAGGACCTATTGAATCCAACAATTTATCCTGGCATATTTTCCATGCCCTATCCATCCCTTTTTTAAGTTTAAAACCTGGGGAACCTATAAATTTTAATATCTTAGGGTCAACCTCCGGGGTACAACCTTCATTATTAGGGAGAATAGGTCTGGGGCATTCTGCTCTCATTTTGTTACAAGAATCTTTTTTTAAATATATCTGAAGATGGACACCACTCCGCTGATCTTGGATGATGATGTAAATCATCAGCATTAAATCTAGGGTTACCTAGGCAATCATAAAAATGTTTCTCTTCAGAATCAGATTTAAGGTGTTTAAACATCTTTAAACATTTTTTATTTTTTTTAACCTTTGGAGAGGCGGTAGAATCCTCATAAGAAGGTTGAGTTAAATAATCATTAGAATTAACTGAATTCAAAGAGGAATCAGAATTATATTCCGTAGACGAATAAATGTCTAATGCATCTTTATTGGCCAAAGCCTCTCCCATGAGTGACATATTGGGAGTAGAGGATTCAGCAGGTGTTTTTCTTCCTTTCCTGCAAGGAACAAAAGAGCCAGAAGCAAGCTGGAGAGATTTTTAACCAATTTTTTGCTCGCTTTAAAAGCGCTGGAAACAGTTATTTTCCTTTTAACAGCCTTTTTTTAATTAGATTTATTAATTAAAAAATGTATTTTTTTCTAACATGGAGTTCATTGAAACATCAGTCATTTTTTGAACACCTTCAGAGTTAAGTGAAGGGTTAACTTCAGAATTATGAGAAATTTTGAAAACAAAATTTAAAATAAAGTTAATGAATAAAATGATTTTTTAATGAAATAATGCAAAATTATAATTTTTGACTAAAATAAAATAACTTGGATTGACCCCAACAATTATTAAATAATATTACAAAATTTAAGAATAAAATATTAAAATATTTTTGCAATATATGTGATATAGAAATGGTCACTAGATGGAGACACAGACCAGGGAATAGAAATAAACAAACCGGAATTGAAGGACAAAGGTTTTAACGGTAATTAGCAACAAATATGCGACTGACACTATGAAATATCAGCTACTGTGAGGTAAATGAGGGCGGGAAAACGGAGGAGGGACTAAATTCATAGAACCGACGAAGACAAAATGGATGTCAGAAGAAGACTAGTAAGGAAAAAGAGGTATTGTGCAGAGACTAATAAACAAAAACCAACAAATATTATAAGGGGTAAAACTGGAAAGGTAAAAGAGTAAAATAAAACAACATAGAAGTGAAAAAAATGGGGGGGCAATGATTAGAAAAAAACGGAATGCAAAAAACGGAAATTAACCCCTTAACGACTGAGGACGTGCAGGGTACGTCCTCAAAAAAAAGGCAGTTAACGCTTGAGGACGTACCCTGCACGTCAGCGGTGTGGAAAGCAGCTGGAAGCAATCCTGCGCGCTTCCAGCTGCTTTCCGGTTATTGCAGTGATGCCTCGATATGGAGGCATCCTGCAATAACCTTTTTAAGCCATCTGGTGCAGAGAGAGCCACTCTGTGGCCCTCTCTGCACCGGAGATCGGTGGCTTACAGCGTTGGTGGGTGTGAGCCGGACCGGGAGGCGGGTGGCGGCCATCGATGGCCCTCGTGATGTGGAGGGGGGCGGGATCGTGGGCGGGGATGCCAGGAGGCGCGCACTGACGAGCGCACGTGCACGGGAAGGTGGGGGCGGGCGCGTGCACGGGGTGGGAGCGGGTGGGAACCGCTACACACAGAAAAAATTTGTTGGAAAATGAAAACAAATAGTAAAATAAAATAAACAAATCAAAGAGAAAAACAATCAGTTAGGTGGTGGGGGTTGGTCTGTGGGGAGGGGAAAGCTACACTACAGAAAAACCGGGGGAAAAATTAAAAAAAAACCATATTGTTTTGCAAACTGGGTACTGGCAGACAGCTGCCAGTACCCAAGATGGCCCCAATTAAGGCAGAGGGGAGGGTTAGAGAGCGGTTTTGGGGGGGGATCAGGGAGGTTGGGGGCAAAGGGGGGGATCCTACACAGTGGCATATGTAAATATGCTAAAAAAAAATATTCGTTTTAAAAACCCTTTTATTTTAGTACTGGCAGACTTTCTGCCAGGGAAGGGAGCTGTTTGGGAGGGATCAGGGGGTGGGATGTGTCAGGTGGGAGGCTGATCTCTACACTAAAGCTAAAATTAACCCTGCAAGCTCCCTACAAACTCCCTAATTAACCCCTTCACTGCTAGCCATAATACACGTGTGAGGCACAGCAGCATTTAGCGGCCTTCTAATTACCAGAAATCAACGCCAAAGTCATATATGTCTGCTATTTCTGAACAAAGGGGATCCCAAAGAAGCATTTACAACCATTTGTGCCATAGTTGCACAAGCTGTTTGTAAATGATTTCAGTGAGAAACCTAAAATTGTGAAAAATTTAACGTTTTTTTTTTTTATTTGATCGCATTTGGCAGTGAAATGGTGGCATGAAATATACCAAAATGGGCCTAGAGCAATACTTGGGGTCGTCTACTACACTACAGTAAAGCTAAAATTAACCCTACAAGCTCCATAAAAGCTCCCTAATTAACCCCTTAACTGCTGGGCATAATACACGTGTGGTGCGCAGTGGCATTTAGCGGCCTTCTAATTACCAAAAAGCAACGGCAAAGCCATATATGTCTGCTATTTCTGAACAAAGGGGATCCCAGAGAAGAATTTACAACCATTTATGCCATAATTGCACAAGCTGTTTGTAAATAATTTCAGTGAGAAACCGAAAGTTTGTGAAAAAAATTGTGAAAAAGTGAACGATTTTTTGTATTTGATCGCATTTGGCAGTGAAATGGTGGTATGAAATATACCAAAATAGGCCTAGATCAATACTTTGGGATGTCTACTAAAAAAAAATATATACATGTCAATGGCTATTCAGGGATTCCTGACAGATATTAGTGTTCCAATGTAATTAGCGCTAATTTTGAAAAAAATTGGTTTGGAAATAGCAAAGTGCTACTTGTATTTATTGCCCTATAACTTGCAAAAAAAGCAAAGAACATGTGAACATTGGGTATTTCTAAACTCAGGACAAAATTTAGAAACTATTTAGCATGGGTGTTTTTTGGTGGTTGTAGATATGTAACAGATTTTGGAGGTCAAAGTTAGAAAAAGTGTGTTTTTTTCCATTTTTCCTCATATTTTATAATTTTTTTATAGTAAATTATAAAAATGGAAAAGTGCTGTGGTCATTAAGGGGTTAAAGTTAAAATAGACTAGTAAACAGGGTAAAACAAATAATATAACCAACGGAACTAAAATAAACAATAAAATATAACCAAATATATGTTTATTAACAAAAGTAAAAAAACAATACTTATCTTCCTTCAGCAGTAAAAGAAAGAGGATTTGCTGTTTGATGTTGGACAGTTTATAGGCTCTATTGTCAAGCTGATTGGTCACTTTGTTCTAGTTTAACCAGTTCTCCATTTCTATTGGTCACTGGTCTGTACACCTTTTTTTTTTTCTTTTTTACTGTCTTTATCAAATATTGACAGTTATTTGTATTTATTTCTATGAGTCTTTGGTCTTGTAATAAAATTCATTTGTGGCAGAGGTAAATGGTCATATTTGTCAAAACTATATGTTATACTCTTTATAGCTGTGTCATGAGGGATACAGGTGTATAACAAAGTTACATCCAGAGTCAACCAACTATAATCCCGTTGCCACTTTTTTGTATCCATTATAGATATTATGTGGGGGTATCCCTAACATACGATTTTAAAGTGATAACCATGGGGTTCAAATAATAATCCACAAATTGGGAAATGTTACAGGTTAGCGAGTTTATGCCTGAAATAATGGGCTGTCCAGGGGGCTGCTGCTGGTTTTTATGGACTTTAGGTAGGTGGTAAAATATTGCCACCCTGCATTTGTCCGCAAATAGAAAATCAGATTCATTTTTTGTGATAGTCCCTGCTCTCATAGTGTCCTCTAAGAGGTTTTTTAGTTCTTTTATAAACAGGTTAGTTGGGTCTTTTTTCAATTTAGTGTAAGTTGTTGGGTCATTTATTATTCTATATGCTTCTGCTATATAATCCTCCCTGTCTTGAACTACAATGCTCCCCCCCTTGTCTGCTTCCCTAATCACAATTTTTGAATAAACCTGTTTAAGTCTATAAAAAGCTCAAAGTCATTTGGATGACTGGTCGGAGCAAAGTTCAGTCCTTTCGCTAATAAACTGAAATTTCATTTTTAAAAATTACAATTTTTTGTGTATTCTTCTTGTGTTGCTTCTCTCTATTTTCTCCTTTTTATTTTGTATAGCTCTTCCTCCTCGCTGTCCTCTTCGGACTCCATGGGTCTTTTTAATTGTGGTGTTCCGGTTAGAAAATGGGTAATCGGGGGGAGGTGTTCCCCCATGATTTGTCTAATAGTGGTTTGTTGGATCTGTTTGTTCGTTCTAAAAAAGAAACTGAGGATGTAGCAGTGTCTAGTCTATCTCCTTCTGTATGTCTAAAATTTTGTCTATCTTCTCTTTTGTTCCCTAGAGTGTATCTCTCTCTCTATTTTCAGGCCTGTTGTCATTGGTTCTAAAATAATGTGATTTGATTTCTTGTTCCTCAGCAGGTGCATTATATACTTTTCCCTGTTGTGTTTTATTATAATTATCTTGGGAAAAAAACCTTTGTGTGTTTTATGTTTATTACTATTATTATAATTATACTTGTTTTTATTCTTATTAGTATTAATTTTTGGTTGTCCATTGATATAAGTTTTGGGATTTGGTTTGTAATGATGATCCATATATATACACAATAGGAGGCTCCCTCACCCAGCGCACAGGCAGCTATTAAATTCACAAGAGGAGTAGTATAGCATAAGTACCATCACAAGTTCTGTTCAAGAGACACAATACCTTCATCCGTGACAAGCCTTCTGCATACACTTAGCTGCGGCTCCCAGTCTGGTCCCGGTCAGTCTCCTACCACAAAGCTCCTCCTCCCGTTGTCTTGACAATGAAGTAAGCACAAAGAAAGGCAAAATTTCAAAGCACCGCTTCAGCGTGTCCTGCAAACCGCCATACAGACTTACTGGTAGTCTGGTAAATAGCAAACAATACAAAAAGAAGGCGAGGCAGGACAGAAAGGGCTTAAAAGTTAAAATGTAGCTTTTATTGCCAACACCATGGATAAAAGAAAATCAGCAGCAAAATAAAATGCAGTAATGTCAGAGTGAGCTTGGACAGCAGCAGTCTAACATGTTTCGGCTCCTGCCTTACTCATAGACTGTGCTGTCTCAAGCTCACAGCCTGCTTAAATCAATCAATCACTGTGACATAGATTGCTAACAGCCAACATAATTAACTGTTATAATGCTGGACAAGAAAAGTGTGCACAAACATGCATTTATTATTATTTATTATTATTATACTTTATTTATTAAACGCCAACATATTCTGCAGCGCTGTCCATGGATACAATTCATTTAAATAAAACAATACAAGACTTGTAAGATACAGGACAAAATTTACAAACACATACAGGAGGGATTGAGGGCCCTATTCCCGTGGGAACTTACAATCTAGAAGGGTAGGAGGTTGGGAAACAGGAGGTGAGGACTGCAAGATTGAGAAGGATGTTAATACAGAGTTAGATGAGGGAAATATTAGGTAAGTGAAATTAGTTTATTATTGAGTTGGGTGGTAGGCTTCCCTGAACAGAAAAGTCTTCAGGGAACATTTAAAGGAAGAAAGATTAGGGCAAAGCCTGACAGCACAAGGGAGAGTGTTCCAGAGGGTAGGTGCTGCACGACAGAAGTCCTGCAGTATAGCATGAGAGGAGGTGCTAGTTGCGGATGCAAGGAGCAGGTCATTGTTGGATCTTAGTGGACGGGCTGGAGTATACTTGTGTATTAGAGAGGATAGGTAGAGGGGAGCTGCGTTGGTGAGAGTTTTGTATGTAAGGGTGAGAATTTTGAATTTAATTCCTTTACAAAGTAGTTAACAATCAAGTACAAAACTTAAACTACCAAATAACCCCTAATAATGCATTAGATAGTAGTGACAATATGAAAAATAGTCAACAACGTAAATATTGCTAAATATTACTCTAAGAAATGCATTAAAATATGTGCTTATAACAAAAGAAATACATAGCACACAAAGATAATGTGAACTAAATGTATCTAAGTACATAACTCGTAACAAATGAGATGCATATCTTTAAAAGGGACCCACTGAATGTGAAAAAAGTGCACAAACATACATTTCCTTAACAAAGTAATTAACATTTACAAAAACAATACTTGGCTACCGTCTAAACATTAATAAAACGATAGTTAGCAGTGACTAACTTAAAGAGTCAACAGCATAAATATTACTAAATATTGCTCAAGAAAGTACATTCCAGATATGAGATTATAACAAGTGTATACATAACATCCTGAATTAATGTAAACAAATGTAACCAAGTACATAACACACATTTAAAGGATATGTGGCATATCATTGTAAGGTGCCCCATGTAAATAGACTCATTAATAAATCAACTAAGCTAAGGCAGGATGTTCAGTGTAACAATATAACACTTGTAATAACCCATAATAGAGATTAAATGCATTATGAAGAGAATCACAAAAGTCTGTTTACAAAGCCTCTAAAGTCTAGGGTTAGAATCATAATATAATAACATACATCAACTATCAATATACCTAGAGGGCTCAGAGAGACAAATGTGTAGTACCTCTATCTGATAGACACTAGAATTAAATAAATAACCAGACTAACGCCAACAGTTGATAATATCATTCTGAATATTTAAACCATCAGGCACCCTGGTTTTAAGCTTAAAAATCCAGAATGCTTTGCGTGTGCGAAGCACCCTGTCTTTGTCTCCCCCCTCTTAGGGGTCATTACACGTTCAATGACTTGCTATTGCAGTGTATCAACACTACCATTATGGCAAAACTTGAAATGTCTTGCTACCTGTGAGTCAGGGTCTTCTGACTTAATGTCATATATATGCTCCTTAATCCTTTCCCTGACCTCCCTCGTAGTGAGGCCTACATACTGTTTCTGACATTGATGGCAAGTGACAAGATACACCACATAGGTGCTGCGACAATTTGTGCAAGCATCTAACGTGAACACTCTCTGTGTCACTAATGACTGAAAAGTCTTACCAGGTGAAACATATAGGCATGCTTTGCATCTTGTCGCACCACACTTGTAGTGTCCTTTGCACTCGAGTCAACTTTGGTTCTTTGTAGTTAATGTTTTCACTTCACTAGGCGCTAGAATGTTTCCTATCGTGATGTTTCTTCTAGAAACTCATCTACATCCTTTTTTGACTACATCATATAATTCCTCATCCCCTTTAAGGATGGGCAGACATTCTTTAATGATTTTGGAAATCTGTTCGAACTGATTAATTGGTTACAAACAAGGGGTTACTGTTCTTATCAGTCCCCTTACGATTCTTATCCTTATCCGTATGTAACATGTCCTTCCTATCCATCTCACTGACCATATTATAGGCCCTAGTAATCTGATGCAGTGCAAAGCCTCTCCTTGAAAACCTGTCTTTAAACTCCATTGCTGCTCTGTGGTACTCTTCAACTGAAGTGCAATTTCATCTAAGGCAAATGAATTCTCCCTTCAAGATTCCGAAACTAGTGTGTTTGGGGTGCATACTCTTGGCACGTAGAGTGCTGTTACCTGATATTGGTTTACGATGTAGTTTAGTCATGATGTTCTCACCCTCATGGTGTAAGACTAGATCAAGAAAATCAATACTGTGCTTATCGTGAGAGCTGGTAAAGCTCAAGCCTGCATCATTGGTATTGAGCTCATCAACAAACTGGTGCGACTCTTCAGGAGACCCTTGCCAGATGATAAGCAGGTCATCAATGTACCTCTTGTACATCACAACCCTTCCCCTATGGCGGCAGCTCTCGCCATACACATGGGATAGCTCCCACCATCCCATGTATAGATTAGCAAAAGCTGGGGCAAAAGTTTCCCCCATGGCCGTTCCTCTCTTCTGAAGATAGAAGCTGCAGCCAAAGGAGAAGTAGTTATGTGTAAGTAAGAAGTACAGAGCTCTAAGAATAAAGCTCTTGTGTGTATCCCTATAGCCAGTAAAAGTGTCTAGAAAAAAGGCAATCGCTTCCATTCCCTTATTCAAATACTTGAATAGAGGCTGACTACATCAACCGTCATCCATGAATAATCCCTCTTCCATACAACCTTTTCCAGCATAACCAAAAGATGCTTGGTATCCTTTAAAAAGTATTTACAGTAAATATTTCACATTCCAATGTTCTGCACATAGCAAAAAAAGTAGACATGTGCGACGCTAAGAAATGTGTTTAGTTTCGTTTCATTTTCATTAGTTAAATAAATAATTTAGTTTGGGCAAATTAGTTATGTAAAGTTAAATAGTTTTTTTGGATCTGTTCATTTTTTCGGATCCATTCTTTATTCATATGCATTATTCTGTTCTGAAGTTTAGAATAGAATAATGCATATAAATAAAGAATTGATCTGAAAAAACGAAAGGACTAATTTGCCGGCGGTTGCCGAAACAAAATTATCTAAAACCGCCACCGACATCGCAGACACTAAATAAAGCTATTAACTCCTAAACCGCCGCCCCCTCACATCGCCAACTCTACCTAAACCTATTAACCCCTAAACCACCCCCCCTCACATTGCCGACACTAAATAAAGCTATTAACCCTTAAACCACCGTTCCTGGACATCGCCGACACTAACTAAACACTAAATAAACCTATTAACCCCTAAACCACCGTTCCCAAACATCACCAGCACTAACTTAACCTATTAACCCCTAAACCGCAGTTCCCCGACATCACCGAAACTAAATAAACCTAATAACCCCTAAACCGCCATTCCCAAACATCGCCAACGCTAACTAAACCTATTAACCCCTAAACCATAGTTCCCAAACATCGCAGCCACTAACTAAACCTATTAACCCCTAAACCACCATTCCCCGACATTGCCGACACTAACTAAATCTATTAACCCCTAAACCACGGCCCCCCACATAGCAACAACCTAAATTAAACTATATTAACCCCTAAACCTAACACCCCCTAACTTTAACATAATTAAAATAAACCTAAATTAAAGTTACAATTATTATCTAACTACCTATTTAAAAATAAATACAAACTTACCTGTGAAAGAAAATATAACCTAAGCTAGCTACAATATAACTATTTACTAACTACCTAGTTAAACCCTTTCAGTGCTAGCAACGGCTCAGAGCCGTCGCTAGCAATCTCCCACCTTGAGGGAGATCTGGGGGCTCTCACCCGCTCCTACCCCGGCGATCGGTCCTTTATAGTGACAGGCTTCGCCAGGGCTTCACATTTTGTGTGGTGACGTCACGCGCAATGACGTAATGACGTCACCACGCAACTTTATTTAAAATAGACAATGACAAGAATAGGGAAAAGGGGCATGCTGCTTAGAAGCCTGTAACTCAGGCATCTAATCAGCTACAGACCCCAAAGACCAACCGTTGGAAAGATAATCGCCTAATCGCCTTGGGGTTCTGTGAAAAAATAAAAAATAAATAAAAATATTTAAAAAAATAAATAATAAAAAAACCTTAGATCAGCTTAGCACCCAGGTGGGAAACTGCTTAGCACTCAAAGGGTTAAAATACAAACTTACCTGTGAAATAAAAATAAAACCTAAGCTTACACTAATAAAACCTAACATTACAAAAATAAAAAACCTAACATTACAAAAAAAAAATTAAACTACAATTGCAAAAAATAAGAAACACTAAAATTACAAAAAATAAAAAAAAATACCATTACAAAAAATTACAAACGAAATTATCCAAAACAATAAAAATTATATAAGTTATCTTGTATAGACAAACAGGCTGATCATTTTAATTATTTAAGAGTTGATAGTGATACAATTGCATGATCTAACAAATAAGAGCATGTCATTTTCTCACTATAATGGCCCTTTAACCTTTCATATGAAGCCAAAGTATCAGTAGTTGGTACTTACAGTGCTTGTGCAAAACAGGCTGCCAGCACAGTGGGTTAATAGGTGTTAGAAGAGACGGAGACAGGTTGGTATCTGATCATTGCTGGAATCCAAGTATGTAATCTCTAAAGGAGCATTGAGAAAGGAAAGTTACCGGTGATCATATGAGATACACAAAGAAGTATACAGGAGCAAGAGACTGGGCTGCAGTATCTCTGGAGCTCTACCAGCCTGCAAGGCAGACACAGACAGAAAACAGAGATTACTGGAATAGTCTGTGGCAAACTACCAAGGCTAAAAGTATAGATCAGGTCAGACAAAGCCAAAGGTCAAAGCAGGTGGCAAACAGAATTCTAATGAACAAACCATGGTCATTAGATCATGAAAAGGAAACAAAAGCTGTAACAGGAACTAGACACCAAAGCCAAAGCTCTGTTAAGGAGAAACTTTCTGGCATTTATAACCTGGCTGATTTGTCAAAGTTAAGCAGCTAAAGCCAGTCTATGGACTGTGTGAGTTCAGGCTACTGAGGAAGCAAAGTGATCACTGAAACACGTACATCTGAGTTATCTAATGGTTTTTGTTAGATGAAATTGTGACCATCTGGAAAACTTTGACATCATATTGTAAATAAAAATCCATAAAAAATACCCCCTGTAGCGACACCACTACAGAACGTAGGGCCCAATATGCCCCCTAGATGTGCAGACCTGGTCTTAAAGGAATAGTAAAATCAAAATTAAGCTTTCATGATTCAAATAGGGCATGTAATTTTAAACAACTTTCTAATTTACTTTTATCTTCAAATTTGCTTTGTTCTCTTGGTATTCTTAGCTGAAAGTCAAACCTAGATAGGCTCATATGCTAATTTCTAAGGCCGCCTCTTATCTGAATGCAGTTGACAGTTTTTCAAAGCTAGAGGGTGTTAGTTCATGTGTTTTATATAAATAACATTGTGTTTGTGAAGTTATTTAAAAGTCTAGTCAAAAATAAACTTTCATGACTCAGATAGGGCATGTCATTTTAAACAATACAATTTACTTTTATCATACATTTTGCTTTGTTCTGTTGTTATTCTTAGTTGAAAGCTAAACCTAGATAGGCTCATATGCTAATTTCTTAGCCATTGAAGTACTCTCTTTTCGGTCTCTCTCGTAACACAGGCCAATTATTACTAAAACATAATGGGATAACTCTCAAGACAAAACATATTTCTCCAATGCAATCTAGCAAGTTGAAGATTAAGAGCAAAGGCAGAAGTTATTGATTAACTAGTAGAAATTAAAAGGATTTAGGGGAAGGGGCAGAGAGATAAAGGGATCAAGAAGGGGAGGCTCACCCCCTATATTATATTACATTAGACCTAGATAATTGTTAGAGAGTAGACAGAGCCTAGCTCGGCAATTGGTTTATATACTGCTCCCAGCAAAATTGTATACTGTGGAAAAGGTCTATCTGTCATTAGAAAATCCCCCTATCCCTCTAAAGTTAAAAGGATACTAAACCCAATTTTTTTTCTTTTATGATTCGGATAGAGCATGCAATTTTTTGGTATCTTTATTTGAAAAAACAGGAATGAAAGCTTAGGAACCAGCCCATTTTTTTGTTCAGACCGATGGAAAGCACTTGGTGGCTACTGTGATTGGTGGCTACTGTTGGGGTAAACCTTTCCTCCTTAGCCCTGGCTGATAGGGGTCCAAAACACGATTCTCCAGAGCTCTGGGGACCAGAAAAAAAAACACACAGGCACAGAGAGTTTTTCTCACTAGTTCCGTTTATTATGAGTATTCACAACAGTTATATAGCAGTCTCACATTACATGAAGCTACAGGAAATGCAGTTAGAGGAAGTAACAGAAAATGTTCATATAAGTATATCTGAGAAACATGGTAAAGGAAGTTGTGGGGGCTGCTTGCTGTATTAAAGACAATCATATGAGTTGCAAACTACCCTTATGTGTCAGTTTTAAGTCACCCACTAACATAATATACCCATCATTCCCCTCTTTGATCACAAAGTGATCACATAACCTGTAATGTTCCTACAACACGGAGACTGGAACATCACGTGGAGTCCTTTATACAAATAACAAGGGTGTTATAAATAACATTGTAAAGTTCCTTCAATACAAGCTATATGGGTCTACCTTTAATTAAATTTTGGAGTTGTACCTTTTCTGCATCTTGTATCATACCTGATATTTTCTTTTGTAGAGTACAGGACATGTACCAGTTAAACAATGTGAGTAACATCAAACAAATTACAATCAATAGTATAGGGTATAAAACAAATTTAACCATCTTCGTGCCATTGGGGAATCATCCTGTCAGGAAGTCATACCAGTGGTGGCTTAAATCTTGCTGTATTTTTGAAGAAACAGTTAGTACTTTGTTTTTAACAATGTGGGTCTGTATCTCCCCATGGGAGAGAGCTTTAGCATGTTTTTGTAGGTGATTAAACATTTCTTTTTGACCTTGCATTAATTGAAAGATGGTGGAAACAGGTAATTGATAAGAAGAAATAGGTAGGGCATGGGGCGCAAATAAGGTGTGTTTGTGAATAGTAAGTACAGGGTGCAGGAAGTAACTAGTACCATTCCATGTCAAAAAGCTAACATTAAACACACAGCCAGAGAATGGTAGCTGACTGTCAACAATAGAAATGCTGACTGGCACAAACAGTTTGTGGAGCTATCTCCAGCATAACAGAAAAACTCTCAGGATATATCTGCTAGGTGCAAGAATTGATTTCGGATGCTAATAAACAGGGTTCAAAGATTGGGGAGGCATGTCTACAAGCTAAACCATGATCAGTTCTATAACAGTGTTCAAGTGATGTGGTGGTGTTTTCAGCAGGGATTATATATTTACCATTATATGTAGGATTTCACCGCGTCCAATTGGAATGCAAGAGATTAAAAACCGGATGAGGTAAAGCAAAAAATTTACAAGCTAATTTAACAGCATCAGGTGTGTAGGCAGTAATTGATACTAGACAAGAGTGTTTGGAAATGTTCACATACAAAGAGAGAAGCGCTCTACCAGGAACGAACAACAGCTCAGTGGCTTGTTCTATGGTGATTTACCACCCGGAGGCAGCTTCTTTTAGACCAGTGTGCTTAGAGGAATGTGGCTGCACCTCACTGACGAGGCCCATAGGAGGCCAAAACGATCGTCTGGGGTTGTCATGTTCCTTGTTCAGAGGAGAATTGCCTGGTATTTCGGGGCTGGACTGACCTTATTTGGCGGGATCAGACTGATATACTTCAGGAAAGTTTTCTTCTGTGAAAAGCACACTGGTCTAAAAGAGGCTGCCTCCGGGTGGTAAATCGCCATAGAACAAGCCACTGAGCAGTTGTTCGTTCCTGGTAGAGCGCTTCTCTCTTTGTATGCAAATTGTTTGGAAATGTTCCTATTATATTCCCATTCACCGCATTTTACGCTAGAGGTGTCAGCGTTTAACCATACATTATCTTTGGGGTTATCTAATTTTAACAGGGCACGTAGCTTATCACTCTTAGGGAGCATAAGAATATTTTCCAAATTTAAACGTTGTTGACTCATATATGCATATCGTAAACCACTGAGGCTCCAACTACTACTATCTGAGACTAAATTCTCCACAGCGATTGTAAGGTTATTCAAATATTTATACATACTAGATTCAAGTTGTAAACCCTTTCTTTGAGGTTCATATATAGTAGGTGCTCATTGACCTATCAAATGTAATGCTGAGCCAGTATCTGCACCAGCAACTGATATTTTGTTATGTATAATTTCACTATCAATACCATTAAGAACACCTAAGGTTACACCAGTTCCCCCTAATAAAGTATCATACCACTCACGTCGCCTGCGTGAAGGGCGACATAAAGAGACATCTGGGGTAGAAATATTCAGGGAAATGTGTACCATATGGGAGAATGTTGTAGTATTTACACAAGTGTTGGGGAGGGGTATTGTATGTAACTGTGTAATACTGGGTGTTGAGTGTGGATTACATAATTGTACAAAACCACCACTCATATACTTTGTACTCTTAAATACAAGGTATGTATTCCGAGGCCATGTAATCACTGCAGTTTATTTCCACCATGTTGTATGGTTGTTATGTTAGGCGTTGATAGATTGTTAAGTTTATGAAAATATAGAAAAGATTGTATGTTATTGTATTTTGTTGTATCATTTGAATTTGTTTTATACACTTTGATTATAAAATCATTCGTCATCCCCACGAAACGGGGGGGAAGGTCCGACAAGAGGTAGCTTCTATAATTGGTATAAGAAGTAACTGGCATGCTACATTGTTGTGTATCATTGTGTGGGGTTAATGTTAATACATTTGAAATGTTATTGTAACATAGATCTTTAGATGTAGATTCCAAAATAAATACCTCACATCTTTTTTTTGTATTACACCATTTTGGATCCTTACCTTCTAGGTTTATGCTATAATTATGTGAGGTATGACCGTACCAAGCAAACAAATTATAACATTTTACAGGTACACTGGGGTCTTATGTAACGGTATGGACCTTTTTGGTCTTTCTAAAGGAATAGAGTTATTATTTGTGTTAAATAGTTCACAAACAGGTGTAAAATGTCCAGCATCTTCAGGTGAGTAATAACATGCCATTATTAATACTATTGGGATGTACACAAAAATCAATATCGCCATCAGGAAAAGGAAGATCTTGCAGAAATGTTTTGGATCAATGATTGAAATCGCCATCCTGGTCTTTGTGAGGAGTGATCGATACCTTATCACCCACTTCTCCTTTGTGAGGGGTGACTGATACCTTGTCACCCACTTCTCCCCTCTTTGAACAGAGTTTCACTCGTGAAGCATGTATCCAGATATCCTTGTCATCAGTCAGTACGGCAGTCCTGGTTACAGCAATCCTATTGACAGGCTTGCTAAATGGAAAACCTCCTTTCTTTGCTTTATTCAGCTGGCGGATGCAGACAAGATCTCCAGGCTTGAAAGGATGGGTTGGTTCCTATGAGGGAAGAGGTAAACGGGAAGACACATCACCATAGATGCCATTCAACTTATCAATCAATTCCTTTACATATTGTTCCTTGATACAATCTAAATCATAATTTTTAATGATAATCGGGTCTTTTACCCACGGAGTTGGGAATGGTCTACCCATTAGGACCTCAAATGGAGACAACCTGGTTTTCCGATTTGGGGTCATTCGGATTTCTGCTAAAATCGCAGGTAAATAGTTTTGTCATTTCACCCATGTACCTGCTGTTGCCTTTAAAAGTTTTTCCTTGATAGTGCGATTCATTCTTTCTACAAACCCTGAGCTTTGAGGTTGGTATGGAATATGAAAGTTCTAATTAATCTGTAACCATTGTATTAACTCATGTGTGATTTTACTAATGAACGCTAGACCGTTATCTGAATTAATCTGAAGCGGACAACCAAATCTGGGGATTATTTCAGTGGCTAAAATTTTAGCAACTGTTTTTGCATCTTCCCTCTGGGTAACAAAGGCTTCTGGCCATTAGAAAATTGGTGAACTATTACAAGCAGATAAAATTGTTTAGTGCCAGTTTTTGGAATAAGTGTAAAATCATTTTGTAGATGTATGAATGGGGCTGTAGGTGGGGGTAAGTGGTCATGCTGGGTTTTATTGGGGATGGCTGCATTGGTCTGTAAGCAATATACACATCTGTTAATATATGCCTACCAATGATCCCCTATGCCTCTAATGTAGAATAATTGTTTTAGCAAGTTAGTTGTTGGTTTTATACCTATGTGTTCAACACCATGGGCGTGTGCTATAAAGAGTGGTGCGCTGTTTTCCGGTACACCCACCTTCCCCTCTTTGGAAAATAACCCAATCTCATCTAAAGTTAACCCGTTATTTGTCCAGAAAGATATGTCACTAGGAGTGGCATGTCCCTGGAGTTCACAAAGCATATTGTCTGCAGGACATGAAGGTGGGGCTAAAACAGTGAATATATGGGCTGGTGTTTTACAATTATTCTGAGTGTATGCTGCCTTTTTAGCAACTCTGTCTGCTAGGGCATTACCAAGGGAAATAGGGTCAGATTTGTGTGTGTGTGTGCACGGAAATGTATGATCGATGTCCTTTGGTAGTTGTATGGCCTCTAAAAGGTCAATGATCAGGTCAGTATGGGAGATGGTTTTACCATCTGCTGAAATAAAACCATGTTGTTTCCATATCATACCAAAATCATGCACAACCCCAAAGGCATAACGAGAGTCAGTGTAAATGTTAACAGATTTATCCTTAAACAATTTACATTCTTTTGTGAATGCTATTAATTCTGCAGCTTGTGCAGAAGGATAAGGAATAGGGCCTGCATCTAGCTCAATGTCTGGTAGCTGCACAATGGCATAGCTTGTCTTATAAATACCATCACTGGGCCGGGAAGAGCCATCAACAAACACATTATCCGCATGGTCAAAAGGTTTGTCCATCAAGTCGGTTCTTGGGGTGGTAATGTGGTGTATAACCTCTATGCAGTCATGGTCTATAGGAAACTCTGGTGAGCCTTTGAGTAAGGCACTAAGTATTGGGGCTGGCCCTGAGGATGCACTACTATATTTAATAGTCAGATTTGTATTATTTAGTAATATACATTCATAACCAGAAAGTCTTTGAGAAGTCATGTTGGGTAGTGACATTTTTTACAAGATGTAAGACTTGGTGACTAGTGTGTAGTACTATCGGGTGGCCTAGTGTGATTCTTTCAACCATCTCTACAGACATTGCGCAAGCCGCTAATGCTCTGAGACACGCAGGCATCCCTTGTACCGATATTGGAACTACTTTAGAAAAGAAAGCTATGGGACGCATATTGCCTCCACCATGCTCTTGGGCACAGGCAGCAGCCATGGTTTTACAATTTTCCCTCACATACAAGTGAAATGGTTTACAATAATAAGGTAGTCCTAAAGCAGGGGCACTAATAATGCTAGTCTTTAGAGCTATGTAGGATTTAGTCATGTCTGTGGCCCATTGTATACGTTCTGGGCTAGCAAGGCAGCAAGGTGTTTTAACAGACTAATCGTATCTGCTGTATTTGCCTCCTGGTTAGGACTACACAACGGTAGGTCATCAACGTACTGAAGGAGAACGGAACCTTGGCTGGGTGTCCATGAACACAAGGTACGTTGGAGCACCAGCGAATAGACCGAAAGTGAGTCCATGTAGCCTTGAAGGAGGCGGGTCCAGGTAAGCTGAAGACCATCATAACAAAAAGCTGTGAGCTGTGTCTCAGGGTCCAATCGGACCGAAAAGAATGCATTAGCTAAATCAATGACTGTAAATATACGGGCGTCATGTGGAATGGCTGTGAGTAAGGTTGCAACATCTGGTACAATTGGAGCAATGGGGATGATCAGTTCATTAATCGCCCTTAGGTCTTGTACTAGCCTATATTCATTGTCTTTCTTTGGGACCGGATTTATAGGAGTATTATAGGGAGAAACTACTGGACGGAGGATTCCTTGTTTAAGGAATTCCTCTATCATGGGCCTTATCCCCTATTTCTTTTCTCTGGACAATGGATATTGTTTAATAAACACTGGAGTGGTGTTAGGTTTTAATCTGGCTTTATACTGGGTACACTGAACTAAACCAATGTCAAGTTTTGAAGATGCCCATACAGAGGATGGGACAGCTGTCAATATGTCATTATAAAAACACAGGTTAGTGGACCCTAGACTCACGTCCAACCCACCCCATCTAGTGACAGCTACTTTTACTCCAAGGGGACCCATAAGATCACGACCCAAAAGGTTAAGGGGACACCCAGTTATAATAAGAAATGGGTGCAAAAGGTGTTGGCCAGTACAGGGTACCCTAACTTCAAGTGGTGGTGTGATGCGAGTCTGAGTCAGCGCTCCATTAATCCCTAGAGAAGGTTCAGATTTTCCAGTAGTGCCATCATACATATCCAAGCATAAGGCGGAGCATGTAGCTCTGGTGTCTACTAGAAATGGTAGGGGTTCTCCCTCCACCTCTAGGACCAAGTAGGGTTGCTCATGATAACTTGTTGACGCCACGGAAAAGATGGAGTGCTACTTTCTGGGCACCCCTATGGCCATTGTATGTTATGTTTGGGTGCCTCCGCGGGTGCAGGGGCTATGTAAGGCTGTCTGTTATACTGTCAGGGATTGTAAGGTGGGCCAGAATTATTAGGGGGTTTTGGGCATTAATTTTTCCAATGTCCCTGTTCCCCGCAGTTAAAACAATTTCCCCTAGCTCTTCCTCTACCTCTCCCTCTACCCCTCACATACATTCTATTACTCCCTGTATTATCCCTTTCCCTGGCCTGGAATGGGTCACAGTGCTGTAAACCCTGCTTTTGATAAAAAGCAACGTTTTTTCCCTCTAATTTCTTGATGTCAAAACAACCTGCCCCTTCCTTTTCATGAATTATTTTCAAGAAATCTGCTGGAGTTAACTCCGACCATTCAGAGACAAGTTGTTTCACCAACAAGGAAAGCTGAGGTTGCATATTACTAATGCAAGTCTGGACCTTCAGAGAGCCCATCTCCGGATTCCATTCCAGCCTCTTCCTTCCAGCATTTATAAAAGCATTTAACAAATTCTACTACTGTTTCCTTTGTATTCTGCTTGCACGCTAGTGCAATTGACATACTTTGTTTATCGTTCCATACTCTATGCATTTCTACACTTAATTCTTTCCACATTTCGTCAAGTCCCTCACGTGTGTTTAGGGCATAGCTAAACGTTGGATCACGACTCAATTTACTAATAGTCTGTACATTGTCCCAGTCCCAACCTGATTCGGGGTCATAGTCTAGAAGTGCATCGATGATAATTCTTATGTCTGTCTGGGTCATGTTTTGTCCATGTAACATTCTTTTTAAATACATAATACAAGCTGATGGATGTTGACGGGGTTTGGGGCTCCCTTGGTAATTTCCCTTAGTTCATCCGGGGACAAAGGTTTTATAATGAATTAGTCTCCCACAGTGAAAAATGGCATACTAGCTTCTGGTTCAGCCGCCTCCTCCCCTTCTACCTTATTATTCCCTCTTCTTTATTGTTGGGTCAATGTAGGGGGGCAGGAAGGTGTTACTGGTTTGACCTTAATTGTGGGTTTGGGCATAATTGGGGGTTTAGTGACCTGGTATCAGTGAGTTACTGAAGGTACCAGCATGGTCCATCCATGGGATACCTGAGTAGAGGCAATAGCAATTATTTCTAGTTCCATATCACTAGGGGATGGAAGGCTAGGATATAGTTTGTTATATGATGGCAAAGGTGGGTGGGGGACGTTATGTGGGGCAGGGGGTGCTGAATATGTTGTCTGATCTGCTTCCTACTTTTACCCTTCTTTTTATTCCTGTTCACATCGATATATTGCCTGTGTGGAGCAAATATCAGCCAATTTTCACCACCCTTTCTCATATAATTCATATCCCAGCCTGGGTCAGCCTTATACCATGGAAATGCATCTTCATCACCTAGACACAACCCTTTTACCATATTCATGTGAAATTTATCATTATCCCCTTCTCTGGGGAATGGATCAGAGCTTCCCATGGCTTCCCTCCATCCTGCTATATTATCAACTCAGGGGACAACATACATGTATCCCTCAGGCGATACCCTTCCCACATATTCTTTACATGTCTCTCCCGGTCTAGGTGGTGGAAATTGTTTAGACTGGGATTTGCCCATTCTCAACTCCTAACTTATCCTTTAAAATTTTACAAAACAATACTGTACCTTTAAGAGCAATTAGTTATTGTATCTCTTGCAAAAAACAAACTAACTGTAACGGCTGTACTGAACCCAAGGACTTCGACAATCCACAACCAGTTATTGTGCTTGAATGCTAAAGTTTGCAGCAAGATACAATATCTCTATTCTGTTTCCTTCCGTTGTCACTTGCGTTCACCTTCTCTGGGTTAGCGGGTTTCCCCTAGCCAGAGAGATGGGGCGTCTTACAACGTTCAGAAACCTAACAGCAATACATATTAGCAGCAGTTTACTTTCTTAACACTTTATACAATAAGCAACATTTTGCCATACAGCGTATTAAAAAAGCAAGCAGTGTGAAAATCAGTGGTTTTACCCCTCAGCCAGACTTTAACTTATATAACCTGATTTCTACCAAAGAAATCTATTATTCCCTTTTAGTCTACCAACCTAAAATGGGCTGGCTCCTAAGCTTTCATTCCTGCTTTTCACATAAAGATACCAAGAGAACAAAGAAAAATTGATAATAGGAGTAAATTAGAAAGTTGCTTAAAACTGCATGCTCTATCTTAATCATAAAAGAAAAAAATTGGGTTTAGTAGCCCTTTAAAAGCTCCTCTAATCTATGGATCCACATTTGCCTGGAGAAGGACGGTGTGGACATCCAATCCCACACTATGAGAGATTTAATGCTGTTTAGTGCTAATTGAAATAAAGCAAGACTTATTTTACATGTACTTTTAGGCTTTATATTCAATAAATGGATGGGAGTAGTTCAAATTAATCCCAAAATAATTATTTTCCTATGGTTTCCACTTACCCCTAGATTTATTTAAGGGATGGGTAGTCCAACAAGCATCTTGGGCGTTTTGGTAAAAATGTTTTATCCTAGCTAGTGTTAAATACCATCTAGTAATTACTTTATAATTAAGCTAAAATAATGAGCTCTGAGGAAAATGTTATCCCAAACTTTCTTATCCAAATTCTATTCAATTCCATATGCCACTAATTATTGTAGCTTGGTAAGGTGTTCTAACGAAATGTGCTTATCAAGCCCCTGAATAAAGACAGAGTTCTTTTCATTGGGACACTCAGGAGACACCACTTCTCAAATTCAGTCAATGATCGTAGTAGGTCATCCCTATGCAGGGATGTTTGTATTTAGTTCAAAAAACCACGTTAGAGCAGCACTCTTAGGGAAAATTTAAAAGTCACTTTATTAGAATCCTTTAAAATAGCACATTCCAACAATGAGGGTAAACACAAGACATCCTTACGCGTTTCGTGCCCAACTGGCACTTAGTCATAGGATAATCTGAGTGTCCACTGTTCCACACCTTTATACGCTATACGCCCAAAGCAAACAGCTGAGCACTATTAGCCATAATACAATCTTAAATGGATGGAGCAGTGCCACTCATGTTACATATTAAAAACAGTGTTTCAGTTACACTACACTGAGAAAATCAATCATTCAAAGATGCAAACATAGGGTTAAAAACAAATAAGTGAATGTATCGCATAATACAAAACCTGCCAGAATTAGACATGGGAGTAAACATTCATTACATAAATACTATTAACCCTAAATACAATAATGAAGAAGAGATTACAAAATTGCACAAATTTATGTTAATCCATCTCATCATATATGAGTTGAGTTTTTATCTTGCTGAATTCTGTGAATATGTCATATTGCCATTCATATAAAATATGAAATGAATCCCATCAATACATTCATATATATGACAATTCACCCAATGCCGCAAGATAGTTTTATATCCAAAAGCAGGAAATGTTGGGTTAAATGATTCTTATTTATCCTTTAATACCTGAAGAAAGATATGGAGAAATACAAAAGAGAATAGCAAGTGTAAGACCAATTACAGACATATACATATGATATAAAAATGCTTAATTGTTTCAACAAATTAGCTATTATATTCCACAAAAATAGATACATGACAGCTGAAAAGAACCCTAAAGTCCAACCTTCAACACAGATATAAATACAGGGATGTGCAATGTACACATACACATCTTTCAGAAATTCAATCCACATAATAACTCATATCCCATTCTTTATTCATGCCAAGTGGTATTTTTGTTCTCAACGTGAATATCCAATAAAGCTCTTTTTTCTGTAAAATCTTATTCCTATTTCCACCCCTAGGTGGCAATTTAGCTAAATCTATTATTTTCACTCCTATTTCAGGTTTATTCAAAAAATGAAAACAATTAAAGTGCCTAGCCACTCCAGAGTCCTTATTATAGTTCTTAATATCTCTTTTATGCTCTCCAATTCCAACTTCAAAACATGATTCAGAATTAGTGTTCCTCTTTAATCTTAGAAGTTGGCTTCTCGGAATTGACTTGATCAGGTGCACCGGGTGACAAGAATTTGCGTGCAAGATTGCATTGCCCGCTGTAGATTTCCTAAAAGTGTCAGTTACAATTAAGCCCTGTGCAGCTGAGCCTGTCAATTCCAAATCCAAGAAATTAATCTTATCTTTATTTTGCTCTCCTGTGAATCTTAGCCCCAGCTCATTATTATTCACATATTCCAAAAAAGCTTCAAACTCAAAAGGATATTCCACAATAAAAATCAGGTCATCTATAAACCTGTTATATTGTATGATATTAGAGCTGAAAGGATTTGTTTCTCCATAAATGTGTGTAAGCTCCCACCACCCAACATATAAATTTGCAAACGAGGGAGCAAACTTGGCCCCCATCGCTGTGCCACAAACCTGCAAATAATATGTGTTATCAAACAGAAAAAAATTATGCTGTAGTAGGAACTCCACCACATCACAGAGAAAAAAATTGAATTCCACAGAAAAATTTGTGCCTCTGTCCAAAAAGAACTTTATAGCTGTTATACCCAAAGCATGCAGAATGCTTGAATAAAGTGCTGTTGCATCAATGACTACCCAGCTGTACCCATCCCTCCACTTAATGTTATTCAAGATAGACAATAGGTGCCCCGAATCTCTGAGATAACTACTCAAATTCTTAACCAGAGGTTGTAATATACTGTCTACCCATTCGGAGAGTGGCTCAAAAAGTGAACCAATCCCCGAAATGATAGGCCTCCCAGGTGGTTTTTTGGGGTCCTTATGTATCTTAGGTAAAAAATGGAAAATGGGCACAACTGGGTGCTCAGGAATCAGGTTATCAACCTCATCCTCCGTCAGAATATGCAAGGCCACAGCCTGCTGAAGCAATCTCCTCATCTTGTGATCAAATTCATGGATAGGATTGTACATTAAACTCCTATATGTGACTGTATCCTGTAATTGTCTGGCTGCCTCTGTGAAGTATTCTTCCTTTCTCATAACAACGACATTGCCACCTTTGTCCGAAGACCTGATGACAATGTCGCCGTTATCCTGTAATTCATTTAGAGCTTTTCTCTACTTGATAGAAAGATTATGACGGAAACCCTTAACCTTATTGTTTTCTCCCAATTCTATGATTTCCTGTTCTACTCTTCTATGAAATACATTCAAACACGAACCCCTAAAACTAGTGGGATACAAGTCTGACTTTTTCTTTACTGGTTTGGGACATTTTTCATCACCTAGGTAACCATCCTTGTCATCCAAATCTCTAAGTTGTTCCAACATACAACTATCTTTGAAGTCAAAATAACCAATCATTCCATCATGTTCCACAGAAAGCAATGGTTCTCTCACATCCTCATCCACACTTTTGTTAAGATGAAAAAAATATTTTTAATGCCAATTTTCTAACTAATTTATTTATATCAATTAGTGTTTTGAAAGGTGAAAAAACATTTGTGGGTGCAAACCCAAGTCCTTTGGAAAAAACGCTCAGATGGTCCTTATTGAGCTCAAAATCTGACAGATTTATAACAGTCAAACCTAATCCTTCTTCTGTGCCCTCTTTGATTTTCTTCTCCCTGCTCTGTGAGTTTTTTTCCTCCTAAAGGGATAAAGGGATAAAGGTATTCTTATTCTTCGCTCGTGCTACCGGTTGTTCTTCCCCTGAATCACTATCAGATGAATCCTGTAAAGAAAAAGAAGGGAGAGAAGAAAGAGAGACAGAAGATACAATTCCAGCATCTGGATCTGACGTGTCGCCTTCTGTTGAAGAAAAGCCCATATGTTTGGCCGTTTTTTACATTTTAGATTTAGGAGCTGCTTTGCTCATTTTCTCTTTTTTATTGCCTTTTTCCTTATCAGATTCATCTCCATTCTTCTTCTTGTTATGAAATCGCCTTGGTTTCCTGACGAACCGTGACCAATCATACACCTTGTTATTCTAGTAATCCTCCAGATCTCTGTTAAATTTCTGGCTTTTCTGCGCTGCAAGCTCATTATCAGATTTCTTAATCCTTAGTTTCATACCAACTTTTGAACCATGATAGTTCTCATCAGCTTTAAACATTTTCAGCTCCAATTTGGTACTCATGATTTTTTCTTTCAGAGCATCCCTTTTGTTAGATTTGCTTCTTACCAAAATGTTTAGCAGTGTTAATGAACAAGTTGTTAACGCATTCTTCCATCCTTGCTAAAATTCCTCATCCTCCAAGTCATATGATGGAAATTTCTTTATGCGTAAACCTCTGGGTATTCTCTCAACATCAATATAATGCTCAAAGGTCACTTGATCCCACATTAAACGCAGATCAGTCAAAAGAAATTTTTGCATCTGATTAAATAGGCTTTTCATATCTCTAGGAACACTTTCCACATTTCCTGTTGTTGAAAATATTTTGTCAAAGTAACTCTTCCTATTTTTAATGTTGAATATTGATTTCTTTAGACTTATGTTTTCACCCTCCATCATGGATGTGTTTTTCAGCTTATTCCCAATTAACGTCTAATAATTCAATAATCTTCACCCCAAACAATGTTAAACAAAATAGCAAGTAGATTTTGAGGATTATGATTCCAAAAAGCAAGTATACACTTTATATTGTTTATGTTTTTTATTTGAAACTTTTAAATTCTCACATGGATAAACAATCCATGTATTTAGTAATGAACCTGTGCATATTTGAGCCAGGAGGAAAAGATTCTCCCAGCAATTTTTCTCATCTCTTCCTTGCTATTCAATTTCCCACTATTTAATAATAACAGGTATGGACTCTTCCATTCACCCCCTAAAATGTAATTTGATTGTTCTCCCAAGGAACTCTGCATTAAACAATATGGAAGTAAGGGGTGAGATGACTGAAGATAGAAACATAGAATTTGACGGTAGACAAGAACCAAAAAGGCCCATCAAGTCTACCCATATTACATGTTACTTTTTTCTTAGGATAGCCTTATGCATGTCCCAGGCATTTTTAAATTCCTTTACAGTCTTTGAGTTTACCACCTCAAATGGAAGTTCATTCCATGAATCTACCACCCTTTCTGTAAAAAAATGCTTCCTTAAATTTCTCCTGAATTTGCTACTCTCTAACTTTAGATTGTGACCCCTTGTTTTGGCATTTATTTTTTTGGGAAAAATGCTTTCAGCTTCTATTTTATTAAGTTCCTTCATATATTTGAAGGTTTCTATCATGTCACCTCTTTCCCTTCTATCCTCTAAACTATAGATATTTAGGTCAAAGAATCTTTCTTTTTACGTTTTATATTTTAGACCATGAACCATTTTAATAGCCCTCCTTTGGACAGCTTCTAGTTTATTTATATCTTTCTGAAGATATGGTCTCCAGAACTGTACACCGTATTCCAGATTTGGTCTAACTAATGATCTGTAAAGTGGCATAAGAACCTTGCTATTTCTGCTACTAAAACCTCTTCCAATGCAACCAAGCATTTGACTGGCCTTGCTGGCTGCACTGCGGCATTGTGTACCAAATTTTAAATAATCTGAAATGATAATTCCCAAATCCCTTTCTTCTTTAATTACAGTCAGTAATGTACCATTAAGACTATAATTGGCCTTTGGGTTTTTGGATCCTATATGCATAATTTTGCTCTTGGTGATATTATATATAGATAGACCTGTTACATTCTTAACTAAACAATCCCAGAAAGAAAAGGCATGTCTATATAAGGCCAGTTGCTGTATAATAGGTGGTGCCCAACAGAGATCTCCTTCTTGCGAGATTTGTAAAAGTTGGGTGTCTATGTATTGAGACCTGAGGCTTTGTAGTGGCTCCAGTGTGCCAGCCCAGTATTCTCTGGAGAGTTACTGCATGATGGTATAATGTAATGTTTTGTACCCTGTACGTTGCTGGTTTTTCTATGAGGATTGTTTTTTCAATAGCACAGTCTCGCCACCAGTGCCAATACCACACTACTTTAGGAAGCCTGCAGGACAGAGGGAGTGTCTAATAGTGTGGTCCTGACGCTTGCGGCAAGAGCTGCACTATTAGTAGCAGACAAGCCTTTAACAACCAACGATATACTTGGTACCTTGTGGTCATTAAAGGGTTAACCTATTCATAGCTCTCCGGGTGGTATGCCCTATTGTTTCAGAGCCCAAAACTACTGACATTGAGGTTTAGTTGTATATGAGGTCACAGAGGAATACTAAGTAGATAAGCAAAAAATGATGTGTAACAAAAGCTATACACAAGAGGGCGCTGTGTACCTCAACAGATGTACAGATTTCAAATATCCACAAATCACAATTGAAATATATACAAATTGGATCAAAACCTATAATGTCCCCCAAAAAGAATTGTATCAACACTATGATGTTAGTACCCAGAGTCTTATTTGTAAGTCCCAGTTGTAGAATTTGTTTCAAACGTTAAGGCTTGTACACCAAATATTCAGGCTGCTCTCTCCCTTCCTCCACTGTTTGGTAGTAGATCTAAAAAGATGAAAACACAAGAGAGGCGCCCAAATGTGTGTATCTGTAACAAATAATAATTTGAAGTAGCAACAGGTCTAAACACAGCCTACTCACAATTTCAATGAGCACACTTATGTGCTTGTAGTTGCAGGCTGGCTATCAGAGCTACCCAGCTGGCTCCCTCCGGTCACAGCTCACTCCCAGTCTGCAAATACAAAGCGCCCAAATGTGTGTATCTGTGATAGCAAGTAGAATCAATAACAAATATTTCACACAGGGTACTCACAATTTGTTAGAGCACACTTATGTGCTTGTAGACACTAGCTGGCTATCAGAGCTAACCAGCTGGCTCCCTCCGGTCTCAGAACTCCTCCAATGCAGGTGTATGGTAATGCTGGTCTCACCAAATAAGCATCAAAGCCAAAAGATAAAATCAAAGTCTTGACCTGGTGTTGCTCTAGATTCCTGATGCAACTTGGTATAAGTTGTTAAAAGGTAAAATAGGGTATAAGGAGTAGTTGGCTGAAGTCTCTGGAACTCTTAATTAATGTGGCCATTACCTTGTGATGCCGGTTCCACTCCCCCCCATCTTGTTTTTTTTAAAGAGATTACTAGTTTTTATATAATTATTATTTTTTATTTTGAAAAAAGTTTTATTAGGTTTTTCATAACAGGTTATGCATAACAAATTTCGGCAAGTACAATCAGATTAATTGGACATAAAGCAAGCATTCAACAGGATATTAATGGTGTCAATCTCTTACCCGTGTTGGTTTGAGACCACTTTATAGCATGTTATACCAATATATATCATTTTATTTCGTAAAAGGATCTGAAATTTTTTAGCAAATGTTAAGTATTAACAGGATCAACAGAATCGAAGTCTACCCATAAAATGGTATAGAAAAGTCGTCCGTCACCACTTGGTCGGATGGTCAGTTGGGCGGCTGGCCCCGGCTCTCTCTAAAGTGTGATGCATTGCATTGATAGAAATTATTGAAGCTCTGTGTTTCTTTGTATTCTAGCTTCGTGGTACATAATGAATGGCTCCCACTGTATGATGAATTTATCTTTGGTGTGTAGGTTCTCAGCAGCTAAGCTAGCCATTTCATAATGATGTATTATTTTTATAATTATTATTTTTTAATACATTTTTCCACTCTATTTTTGATCCATTGAATATGAGTTTTACATTCATACCAGCCTCTCAATGAGCAGCTTCATTCCTTACACCCTTGTCTGGTATACATGAGGTATACATGAGCAAGGCTACAGATACTGCACATCTGCTGGATCTTATGCACAGGAGCAGCACTTATAAACACAGGACTAAATTGATGCATTCTTAACAGTGATGTGGGGAGAGTTCAACCATATAACAATTTAAAGGGACAGTCTACACCAAAATTGTTATTGTTTAAAAAGATAGATAATGCCTTTACTACCCATTCCCCAGCTTTGCAGAACCAACACTGTTATATTAATATACTTTATAACATTTAAATCTCAAAATTTCTGCCTGTTTCTATGCCACTACAGACAGTCTCTTATCACAGTCTTTTATGGGCACGATGATCTGTCGGATCACACATTTCCGCCCCAATAGCTCTACCATAGCCCCCACTCTTGATATCACGATGCATACTTTTTTACAGCTGAGCATTACCTCTTTGTTCACAGTAAAACACGTAAACAGACCACTATGACAGCGCCTTACTTACTTAGAGGAACATTAACCCCTTTAGTGCCAGGTGTTTGAGAAATGTTTCCATTTTACATAATTTTGCTATGCACCCTTTTGGACTTTCCTGGGTGTACATGTATGATCTCTATTAGGGATCGGTGGGGGTTTGGGGCTTGAAAGCCTAGTGCTGAATTAGTCACTGGAATGTATACAAATAGTAAAGATTAAAATTAAAACACTTTACTTAACATATATGCAACACAATACAAACTTACGGCTAGATTTAGAGTTTTGTCGGTAACGACCCGCGTAGCTAACGCTGGGTTTTTCCCCCCGCACCTTTTAAACACCGCTGGTATTTAGAGTTCACAGAAGGGCTGCGTTAGGCTCCAAAAAGGGAGCGTAGAGCATAATTTACCGCCACTGCAATTCTCAATACCAGCAGTGCTTACGGACGCGGCCAGCTTAAAAAACGTGCTCGTGCACGATTTCCCCATAGGAAACAATGGGGCCGTTTGAGCTGAAAAAAACCTAACACCTGCAAAAAAGCAGCGTTCAGCTCCTAACGCAGCCCCATTGTTTCCTATGGGAAAACACTTCCTATGTCTGCACCTAACACCCTAACATGTACCCCTAACCTTACACTTATTAACCCCTAATCTGCTGCCCCCGCTATCGCTGACCCCTGTATATTTTTTTTAACCCCTAATCTGCCGCTCCGCACACCGCCGCCACCTACGTTATCCCTATGTACCCCTAATCTGCTGCCCCTAACACCGCCGACCCCTATATTATATTTTTAACCCCTAATCTGCCACCCCCAACGTCGACCGGACCTCAACGCTACTATAATAAAGTTATTAACCCCTAATCCGCCTCACTCCCGCCTCAATAACCCTATAATAAATAGTATTAACCCCTAATCTGCCCTCCCTAACATCACCGACACCTAACTTCAAGTATTAACCCCTAATCTGCCGACCGGACCTCACCGCTACTATAAATTTATTAACCCCTAAAGCTAAGTCTAACCCTAACACTAGCACCCCCCTAAGTTAAATATAATTTTTATCTAACGAAATAAATTAACTCTTATTAAATAAATTATTCCTATTTAAAGCTAAATACTTACCTGTAAAATAAACCCTAATATAGCTACAATATAGATAATAATTATATTGCTATTTTAGGATTAATATTTATTTTACAGGCAACTTTGTATTTATTTTAACCAGGTACAATAGCTATTAAATAGTTAATAACTATTTAATAGCTACCTAGTTAAAATAATTACAAAATTACCTGCAAAATAAGTCCTAACCTAAGTTACAGTTAAACCTAACACTACACTATCAATAAATTAATTAAATAAAATACCTACAATTATCTACAATTAAACCTAACACTACACTATCAATAAATAAATTAAATACAAATACCTACAAATAAATACAAATAAATACACTTACTAAAGAAAAAAAAAGAAAAAAAGAACTAAGTTACAAAAAATAAAAAAATAATTTGCAAACATTAGAAAAAGATTACAACAATTTTAAGCTAATTACACCTACTCTAAGCCCTCTAATAAAATAACAAAACCCCCCAAAATAAAAAAATTCACTACCCTATTCTAAAATAAAAATAGAAAAGCTCTTTTACCTTACCAGCCCTTAAAAGGGCCTTTTGCGGGGCATGCCCCAAAGAATTCTGCTCTTTTGCCTGAAAAAAAACATACAATACCCCCCCCCCAACATTACAACCCACCACCCACATACCCCTAATCTAACCCAAACCCCCCTTAAATAAACCTAACACTAAGCCCCTGAAGATCTTCCTACCTTATCTTCACCACGCCGGGTATCACCGATCGGTCCAGAAGAGCCTCCGAAGTCTTCATCCAAGCCCAAGCGGGGGCTGAAGAGATCCATCATCGGGCTGAAGAGGTCCATCATCGGGCTGAAGAGGTCCATCATCGGGCTGAAGTCTTGATCCAAGCGGCGGCTGAAGAGGTCCATCATCGGGCAGAAGTCTTCATCCTATCCGGGAAGAAGAGGACATCTGGACCGGTAGACATCTTCATCCAAGCCGCATCTTCTATCTTCATCCATCCGGAGCGGAGCCATCTTCTTCCAGCCGACGCAGATCCATCCTCTTCTACCGACGCCTACTCACCGAATGACGGTTCCTTTAAATGACATCATCCAAGATGGCGTCCCTTGAATTCCGATTGGCTGATAGGAATCTATCAGCCAATCGGAATTAAGGTAGGAAAATTCTGTTCCGATCAGCCAATAGAATGCAAGCTCAATCTGATTGGCTGATTGGATCAGCCAATCGGATTGAACTTGAATCTGATTGGCTGATTCCATCAGCCAATCAGAATTTTCCTACCTTAATTCCGATTGGCTGATAGAATCCTATCAGCCAATCGGAATTCGAGGGACGCCATCTTGGATGACGTCATTTAAAGGAACCGTCATTCGGCGAGCAGGCGTCGGTAGAAAAGGATGGATCCGCATCAGCTGGAAGAAGATGGCTCCACTCTGCTCCGGATGGATGAAGATAGAAGATGCGGCTTGGATGAAGATGTCTACCGGTCCGGATGTCTTCGTCTGCCCGGATAGGATGAAGACTTCTGCCCGATGATGGACCGTCATTCGGCGAGTAGGCGTTGGTAGAAAAGGATGGATCCGCGTCAGCTGGAAGAAGATGGCTCCACTCCGCTCCGGATGGATGAAGATAGAAGATGCGTCTTGGATGAAGATGTCTACCGGTCCGGATGTCTTCTTCTGCCCGGATAGGATGAAGACTTCTGCCCGATGATGGACCTCTTCAGCCGCCGCTTGGATCAAGACTTCAGCCCAATGATGGACCTCTTCAGCCATATGATGGACCTCTTCAGCCCAATGATGGATCTCTTCAGCCCCCGCTTGGGCTTGGATGAAGACTTCGGAGGCTCTTCTGGTCCAATCGGTGATACCCGCATGGTGAAGATAAGGTAGGAAGATCTTCAGGGGCTTAGTGTTAGGTTTATTTAAGGGGGGTTTGGGTTAGATTAGGGGTATGTGGGTGGTGGGTTGTAATGTTGGGGGGGGGTATTGTATGTTTTTTTTTTCAGGCAAAAGAGCAGAATTCTTTGGGGCATGCCCCGCAAAAGGCCCTTTTAAGGGCTGGTAAGGTAAAAGAGCTTTTCTATTTTTATTTTAGAATAGGGTAGGGAATTTTTTTATTTTGGGGGGCTTTGTTATTTTATTAGGGGGCTTAGAGTAGGTGTAATTAGCTTAAAATTGTTGTAATATTTTTATAATGTTTGTAAATTATTTTTTTATTTTTTGTAACTTAGTTCTTTTTTATTTTTTGTACTTTAGTTAGTTTATTTAATTGTATTTATTTGTAGGTATTTGTAATTAATTTATTGATAGTGTAGTGTTAGGTTTAATTGTAGATAATTGTAGGTATTTTATTTAATTATTTTATTGATAGTGTAGTGTTAGGTTTAATTGTAACTTAGGTTAGAATTTATTTTACAGGTAATTTTGTAATTATTTTAACTAGGTAGCTATTAAATAGTTATTAACTATTTAATAGCTATTGTACCTGGTTAAAATAAATACAAAGTTGCCTGTAAAATAAATATTAATCCTAAAATAGCTACAATATAATTATAATTTATATTGTAGCTATATTAGGGTTTATTTTACAGGTAAGCACTTAGCTTTAAATAGGAATAATTTATTTAATAAGATTTATTTTATTTCATTAGATTTAAATTATATTTAACTTAGCCCCCCTAAGGGTTGGGTTAGACTTAGCTTTAGGGGTTAATAAATTTATTAGAGTAGCGGCGAGGTCCGGTCGGCAGATTAGGGGTTAATACTTGAAGTTAGATGTTGGTGATGTTAGGGAGGGCAGATTAGGGGTTAATACTATTTATTATAGGGTTATTGAGGCAGGAGTGAGGCGGATTAGGGGTTAATAACTTTATTATAGTAGCGGTGAGGTCCGGTCGGCAGATTAGAGGTTAATAAGTGTAGGTAGGTAGCGGCGACATTGGGGGCGGCAGATTAGGGGTTAATAAATATAATATAGGGGTCGACGGTGTTAGGGGCAGCAGATTAGGGGTACATAGGGATAACGTAGGTTGCGGCGGTGTGCGGTCGGCAGATTAGGGGTTAAAAACATTTAATAGAGTGGCGGCGATGTGGGGGGCCTCGGTTTAGGGGTACATAGGTAGTTTATGGGTGTTAGTGTACTTTAGAGCACAGTAGTTAAGAGCTTTATGAACCGGCGTTAGCCCAGAAAGCTCTTAACTCCTGGCTTTTTTTTGCGGCTGGAGTTTTGTCGTTAGATTTCTAATGCTCACTTCAGCCAAGACTCTAAATACCAGCGTTAGAAAGATCCCATTGAAAAGATAGGATACGCGGGGAACTTCCGGGCGGCGGCCATGATAGGTCGTGTTGTTGTGAGCTGCTCCAGTATTCCCATATTATCTACAAATTATCTCTGGAACCAGCAGCCATCCAGGCTTTAGTCAGCAGATATTTGTTTAAGGATATAAACAGCACCTAAATGATGTTCCTTTATTAGGGTTTGCTGCCTGCTTCAACAATCCGGAGCTAACTTTGAGGTTAAGGCCTCATTCTAAACCCCCCAGTGGTATACCCTTGGGATACTGCTGTTGCGTAGGGCCTGAGTCCTCTACTAATCACTATCTACTAGACACAGCAAGCATGGATATGCAGATCCTTCGAGAACTAGAGAATCTACTGCTATACCATCTTACTCAATTTGAAGAAAACCTTTGTGGCACCCTGCAAGCGGTCACCAAAGAAACCTCATGTGCCAGATTTGTTCCGGAGACGCTGGCAAGTGCTACCGAGGTGAAAACAGCCAGCTTACCTCCAAACTGCCTACTGCAGGGGTCTCCACTGAAAGCGGACTATCCAGCCCCAGACCCGACTAATATGAGTGCTACGGAGGCAATCCTCTACCATGCGGCACCAACTATTGAAAGTGCGACGGAGGAGATCCCTGACCTAACTGCACCCACTATCAAAGCAACCATAGCAGGATATATTAACGCAGATCTATCCTCTGCCATATCAGCTACCAAAGGGGAACTTACCATAGGCACTTACGCCCCGCAGTACTCCACTTGCCTCCCAGTTGCAGAGGGGATCTGGATTCTGGTGGGTCCCTGGGGGAAGTGGGTCAGACCCCATCCAGCGACAGCGAGTATCACTATCCCTACTGGTCCTTACCCTCGCATTACAGAGAGAGGCGCCAGTCACAACGTCACAGTCTATATGAGAGCAGCCGCCGGCTTTGTGGTCTCCGCTCCTGGACTTGTGCTTCCAGAGGTCCCTAGGGACTGCGGCCCCGCTCCCCAGCCCTGGTTACGCAGCAAAGCCGACTCCTGGAGACATGCAGCAAACGGCTTGCAGACGCACAAAAAAGGAGTTGGCTAAATAGCATGAGACCCTAAGAACTATATAGACCAATATGGTGGTATTGTATTTGCTATACACAAGCAGGATGCCTAGTTAAAATGCTCTTAATTCTAAGTTACATTTGAGTGTCTTTTGATATTAAGCCTAGCTTTAATCCGCCATATGCCTTAAGTCTGGATTATGCCCCCACAAGTTGCGATATACTCTTACTTTTTATACTCAGTTTTATGCACAATGATATCCTAGGGGCAAAACTACATCACTACCATTTGCTAGGTCCCCTTGCTTGCGCACCCATTTGACACAGCCTCAGCTATCATATCACTTCAAAAAAAAAAAAAAAATATTATGCACTTCTCTAGGGGCCACCTTCATACAGGGTATTAGCTGTGTCTGCGGCCGCCTCTGACCAAGTTGTCAGGTGCAGACATACATAATCTTCCCTTTTAATGTCTGTTGCACAACCTCAGTTCTGTGAAATGTATTAGTGCCCTGGTCATTCCCTTACATATATTTTGTGCGAATACCACTAATGATAAATTTAGCTAGCTGGACTTCACTGCTTCTCACAGAGATTAATAATACACTAGTGCCGTATCACAAGATCATTGTTGTTGCAGGTTGCTGTGCTGTTGATATATTCCTATTAACCTTGCAACATACTGTGTATTTTATGTTACATCTGATATCTACTATATATATTTATATGTATATGCATAGACATAGTGTTTATTGTTTTTAATATTATCCATAGCTGTGTCCATAACAGATTATTCTAGAGTGGTTATTGAAAAATTAGGTTTATAAGTTGAGATCCAAAAGTGGTCTCCTTTATTGGAATTAAGCTCCTTCTCTTGGACTATATAGTGATGAGGCCCATGAGTGACCTCTTATATTAATAAGGAGGGTAACAGATCATTAGGCATTTGAATCATTCGCTATATTTATTGATTTCTGTTTCTCAAAAATCTACACTGTATGGTTGAAGCTTCTTGTCCTGTGATGCGTGTATTGCAGCGAATATTGTATTCTACTGTTTTAAGTTTTCTGTATGCCTTATTTTGAACCTCAAATAAAAAATATTTAAAAAAAAAAAAAAAAAATAGGATACGCAAATGGCGTAGGGGGATCTGCGGTATGGAAAAGTCGCGGCTGCAAAGTGAGCGTTAGACCCTTTCCTGACTGACTCTAAATACCAGCGGTAGCCCAAAACCAGCGTTAGGAGCCCCTAACGCTGGTTTTGACGGCTAACACCAAACTCTAAATCTAGGCGTTAGAATTGGGACTCAGCTAAAGGTGGGTATATCACGACCACCTTTGTGTGCTTATACCAGTTTCCTATACTAATTTTAAAACATAAATACAAAGAAAAGCCAGTGTACCAAAGAGGGTCCTTTGGATCGAATCTATGAACTAGGGGAACAACACGTCACCCGTGCACACAGCAGGTATACGTATACGCTCCAAGGCGTCCTCCTACCTGTATGCTGCTGTGATTAAACCCAGTCAGATTATTTCTAGCTAGTTACCTAGTTCTGAACAGCACAATCAAAAGCTTCCATTCAGCAGTGCAGTTATAAATATTCGTAATGTTCTATAATGTATCCCAAAAACAGCCAAACTTGTATCACTATCACTTGTGCCTACTGCTCTTATCACTAGTCTATCGCCACGGTCCGTTTTGCACATATCACAGTCACACCTGAGCTTTTATTTACACAGTCTATCACTTCTATCTCAGGGATTAAAGGACCATTTAATTTGACAGTTCAACAACGTATAAAATGTTTCATTATTGCAAGTGAAACATTATTATAATATACATTAATTATTTACTTTGCTGCCTTTTGCTGTAAAATACATCTAAAAAGTGTGCTTGTTTTGCTTTCTCTCAGGGAGGTTTGGGTTAATACTTTTAGGCAATTTATGCAAGCTTTTGTTTACTTCTCTCAACTGCACATGTGCAAACAGAATCTTTGCAATATCTGAATATTAGTTTGTGATTGGTTAGCAATGATTCTTTTGTTCTGGGGGACAGGAAAATCAGTGTAAAGAATAATCAAAACAATATACTCATTTGATAAAATAAAGCTGCAGCTTTCATTGCAAAATTATTCTTATATATCAAGGTTTATAATCATGAAGTTTACAATTTGTGTTTAGTGGTCCTTTAAGATAACAGACTTGCTCAAAGTGACTACTGCAATTTTTGGTCTTTTCTACATTTGTATTGACCCCAACTTGTTGAAAATCATTGTTTTTAGTTGATGTTAATGAAAATGAAAGAGACAGTATACTGTATTGCCCCCTTAATGTGTTTCCAACCACTTGTAATACCAGCAGCAGAGTAAAAAACATGAGAAATTGCTTCTTTGAATTTAATTTTGTATATCAAATAGCTGGTTTTGTTTTGTGAAACCACAACCCATCCAAATAGGTTGAGCTTGCAGATCTTGTTATGCTATCACTAATTACACACAAATGATTTTCTCTGTTTGTATACCAAATCTCAATACATAGGGGTAGGATCATGTCCGCCGCACATTGATAAATGCTGACAGCATACTCTGTCGGCATTTATCATTGCACAAACATTTCAAGTGAAATGCTTGTGCAATGCTGCCCCCTGCACATTCTCAGCCAATCGGCAACTAGCAGGGGGTGTCAATCAACCTGATCGCATCTGATCAGGCTGATTGCTGTCCGCCACCTCAGAGGTGGCGGACAAGTTAAGGAGCAGCGGTCTTATGACCGCTGCTTCTTAACTTATATTTTCGGCGAGCTTGGTAAATTTACCTCTTAGAGAGAACATTTGAAAATTAACATTTTATTAATCATCTCACCTACTATCTCACCTACCTTCCACTGTAGGTGCAATTTCTTCTGCTAGCTGTGTTTACACTGCTTTTTTATAGCCTATACTTAAGTATAGAAACTTTCAGTATAGGTAGGGATTTCAAAATTCAAAATTGTTATTGTTTAAAAAGATAGATAATGCCTTTACTATTCATTCCCCAGCTTTGCACAACCAACATTGTTATATTAATATACTTTATAACATTTAAACCTCTAAATTTCTGCCTGTTTCTAAGCCACTACAGACAGCCTCTTATCAATTTTATTTGTTTTTCAAAATTGCTTGTTCATGTGGGCCCCAAGATAACATTGTGCCCACGCCCGTGGAATTATTTATGAGCAATTGACTAAAATGCAAGTCAATAGATAATAAATAGCCATGTGGTCAGGGGGCTGTCAAAAGAGGCTTAGATACAAGGTAATCACAGAGGTAAAAAGTGTATTAATATAACCATGTTCGCTGTGCAAAACTGTGGAATGGGTGATAAAGGGATTATCTATCTTTTTAAACAATAACAATTCAGGAGTAGACTGTGTCCCTTTAATTCACTAAAGAGAAATAATTATTGCTGAACTCCTGAAAATGTAAAAATATATTGTCTTTATTAAACATTCATTAAAAATACATGGAGGACAGCAGCCTAATCTTACGAGTCTCACGCCTATACACGGCGCTTACTCATAGACAACATCATTGACTGCCAAGCCCCTTTTTGAACACTGAACACCAATCGCTATATTGTTTAAAAATTAAAAAACAAAGTACAAAAATACTTATTTACTATACATAAAACAATTGAAATTACAAATGTGTCCAAATACTCATAAATGTCTAAATTCTAAATTGACTGCATATTTAGACGTTATATAAAGAAAAAGATCTACTACAACCATTAATATGTATATAAATTAGTTGCAGGAAGTTGTATTTATCAATAAAGTAACTAATATCCCATTCTACATTGAGTAATCCTAGACTGAAGTTTAAATATCCAAAATAATTATTTCTTTTAAAGAAATGTAAGCCTATCTCTGCCACTAGAAGGCAGCATTGATCTATCAATAACTAACCATAATATCTGGTACATTTGTGAAATGGAAGGCAACAGTTGAATCCTTGTTAAAATGTTAAATATCTTGCATGTGTTCTCCAATCCTAATTCTAAGGGCTCTAGATGTCTGTCCTGTATATTTCTTGTGGCAAAAACCCCATTCCACTAAATAAACTACATGGTCAGTGCCACAGTTGGCATAAAACTTGATGAAGAAATTCAAAACACCTGTGGCGGTACTTGTAAAATTCGTACCCTGTTTCAGAACACCCCATGCATTACATGTTCTACGTCCACATTTAAAATTACCAAATGCAATTACCCTTATTGAAAGTCACAACACTCAGAGAAAGTTGTGCAGATAAAGTTAATGGTTTCTTTGCCACAAATCTACAAATAAACACAAATTCCTCTTCAAAATTCTACAAATTACATCAAACTGTTGAGTATACTCAGTAAAAATAAATTATACCATTTGTATTAAACTTATTTTTCTTATATGTACCTTGTCGTCTTCTAACCTGAATTCCAGGTGCATAATTTGCTCGCACTTCTAACACACTTTCTTGTAATAATTGTTGATGATAACCACGTAACCTCTGTTACAATTCTTGTGCCTGTTTATCAAAAATCTTTGCTGAATTTGTATTTCTCCTGATGCATAAAAGTTTACTCTTTGGAATCGATCTGATCAAATGTCTGGGGTGACAAGAGGCTGCTTATAAAATTGTATTTCCAGCGATTAGTTTCCTAATACTTCCACTCTCATTCAGACCTTCTATTCTCAGGTCCAAGAAATCATTGCATCGCTCAAAAATTTCACCAGTAAACCTAAGATTAAAGGGATATGGAACCTACAATTTTTCTTTCATGACTCAGATAGAGAGAAACCACAAATCAGCAAGCAAACCAAACCACCGAACCAAAAATGGGCCGGCTCCTAAGTTTACATTTCTGCTTTTTCAAATAAAGATACCAAGAGAATTAAGTAAAAATTGATAATAGGACTAAAATAGAAAGTTGCTTAAAATTGCATGATCTGTCTGAATCTTGAAATTAAAAAAATTGTGTTTCATTGATGAAAGCCAAAAACTTGTCAAATTCAAGTGACTCCTCAACAATAAAGATGAGATCATCAATGAAACGCTTGTACAGAATAACCTTGTCTACAAACGTATTTCTATTATTAAATAAGAAATTGAGCTCCCACAAAAAGATTTGCAAAAGAGGGTGCAAACTTTGCACCCATGGCAGTACCCCAACACTGTAAGTAATACTGTCCCCATCAAACATTAAATAATTGTGGGTAGGAGCTCAATAACATCACAAATATATACTTTGATTTCATCTGTATACAAGGTATTCCTGTTCAGAAAATACATTATCGCTCATAAACCCAATTCATGTGAAATTCTTGAATAAAGTGATGTGGCATCTACTACAATCTACTTATAGTTGTGATGCCATTCTAAACCACTTATAATTTCCAACAATTGACCAGAGTCCTTAAGATAACTGTATAAATTCTGAACTAGGGGTTGTAACACTCTATCCATCCATTCAGACAATTGTTTACACATATATAGGGCCAGATTACAAGTGGAGCACTAAATATTGCTTCTGCACTGGTATTACAAGTTGACAGCAATGCTGGGAAGCATTGCGCTCACAAGATCACGCTTCCATAGGCTCCTATGGGAGCCTTGTTTTCATGCCGTGAGACACACGCAGCGAAGGGGGTAAGTAGCGCAGCAATGGCAGCAAAGTGTAAATATATATGTATATGATTATGTGCATAGATTTGTATGTTTTAATATGTGTATGCGTACATATATATTTACAAGGAACACACAGTTTTTTCCTAACATACATATATAGTTACAAACATATGTATATACATCTCATATAGAAGGCACTCTGTAATCCAACAGCAGGAGATTTATTATGTTATGTGTAAATTGTTCTGCTTTTGAATCTATAATTGCAGAGTGCCTTTTATATGAGATGAACTGTGTTGCTGTTTATTGAAGTGCACTCTGTTTTATATATATATATATTAGGAAATGCACAAAATGTTTTGCACAAATGATACTGCTCACCAGCTATCATGATTCCACCAGTTCTTTTGGTGACGGAGAAGTCTCCACAAGTCTGAAGAGAAGAATAATCTATTCAACATAGGATCATACATTTTTTATAAGTTACAAGACTGTACTAAATGTTAAATGTTCTGTTTGAAATGAATGATGGCTTAAGCACAGATGTTTGGGCTATTCTATCAGAAATTCTAGAATCATCACTGTATGTTTAAGAAAGTTGTGTAGCGAGAGTAAAACATTTCACAACAAGACACACCATGCAAGGACTATAAACAATTCCATAAGCATTTATTACCCCTATTCCAGATAGTGATAATTGTTCCTGCCACTAATTAGCACGTTACAATTACCATAGAACTACAATTAACATACCTTAGAGTTTCTGGGTGTACAAAAGTGGACTGGACAGTCAGGTATTTCAACCTGCTTTAAAGTAAAATCTATATAAAAACTATACCCAGTTTTAAGTTTTAAATGGACAGTAAACACCTTGATATTTTATGTAAAATGTTTATTTATGCAAAATGAAAGAACTTTGCAAAATATTTTGTATTATTTATTTTGTCCAATTTCATGAAATTTGAGCAAGTTTAAATTCTCAGAACTTCAAATGCACCTAGTTGACTTATCAAGGCTAACCTTGCTACATCGCTATCCCTGATTGGCTTTACTAGATAACAACTACAAACAATGCATTTTATACTAACATTATGACCGTGGTTAGCCTTGTTGTCTGTGGGCTTAAACCCAGATTGGCTCCTCCAAATATGGCAAATGGTGGGTGGAACAACCAATGAGAAAAGGACTGCATCAGAGCTAGCATTGAGCTGCTCCAATAAACAACCGTATGAATGACATTAAACTCCACAATAATACTGTATAGCAGTATATCAATCAGAGCCTATATCTGTGTAAAACATCTCATATTCAAGTCAAAAGATCACCCAAGCCGGCTCGATTCATAGAATTAAAATCAACTTTTATTGTATACAAGTTAAAAGCAAATTTACACAGTGTGGATTTAAATACTGAAGTAGGACCCTACTAAGTTAAAGGGACAGTAAAGTCCAAAATAAACTTTCATGATTCAGATAGGGCATGTTATTTTAAACAATTTACTTTTATCACAAATTTTGCTTTGTTCTCTTGGTATTCTTAGTTGAAAGGTAAACCTAGGAGGTACATAGGCTAATTTCTTAGACATTGAAGGCTGCCTCTAATTTTAATGCATTTTGACAGTTTTTCACCATTAGAGGTCATTAGTTCATGTATTTCAAATAGATAACATTGAGCTCATGCACGTGAAGTTATCTAGGAGTGAGCACTGATTGGCTAAAATGCAAGTCTGTGAAAGAACTGAAATAAGGAGGCAGTTTGCAGAGGCTTGGATACAAGGTAATTATAGAGGTAAAATGTGTATTATTATAACTGTGTTGGTTATACAAAACTAGGGAATGGGTAATAAAGGGATTATCTATCTTTTTTAACAACAAATATTATTGTGTTGACTGTCCCTTTATGTCGCAGAAGTGAAGCAGAGCATACCCAGGAATATTATGCATTTCCAGTGTTTCTTCTCTTTGAAGGTAGCTATATTTGTGCCAGAATGAAGAGAGCAGAGAAGAACAGGTAAGTACTGCTAATTGCAGCAGATCAATGCTTTATGGTTTATTGGCACAAAAAGAATTAACATCAGTTACTTAGGTAGTGAGGAACAAAGGAGTTGAAATTACTGTTCTATGCTTTACTAGGTCAGTTGCAGAAAACAAATCACTGCTGGCAGCCAATGATTCTAACTATCATCCTTTCCAGGAACACTTGCTCTTCTTCCAATATTTTCGTGCAGGAAAGCTAACAACCCTATATATCGTCCCACTAGCTGATATATTATTCCTAGTAATTAAGCTAGGGCTCACTAAGGGCTAGATTACAAGTGGAGTGCAAAATTGCGCTTTCGTGAGCATGATATTTGCAATGCAGGGTAGTTTTGCGCTCACAAGAGTGTGCGCTTCCATAGGCTCCAATGGTTGCCTCGTTCTCTTGCCGTGAGACACGGCAGAGAACCTAGCACAGCTAAGGGGGTAAGTCACGCAGCGATGGGCAGCAAATTTTAAATATATGTATATGAATAAATACATATATATTTATGTGTTTATATGTGTATATACACATATTAACACATAAATATATATGTATATAAGCATATACATATATATTTATAGGAATAACACAGTCCTTATAGACCGCTATGTAAAGCACTTTTCAGTGCCATTTTTTTTAAAACACCCCACATCCACACACTCTAACCCCTTAAAACTGCTTTGTGCAGTTATATTTAAAACAATAAAGTTCTCACATATTTTAATAATAAAAAGAAAGATTATTCTTTATTTTGGGTGCAATTGGGGGACATTTTTAAAATTAATTAGAGAGATCTGATCTCTGGTTACTTTAAGGAGCACTAATTGCTACCACAAGCTCACAGTAGCATTAACCAGCCACTTGTGATGGCTGGTTATTTACCGTGAACTCGTAAACAGGCGAATTTGCCCGTTTACAGGTGCACAATAAATTAGAGCTCCACTTGTAATCTTGCCCAAACTTGTTATAAATCTAAATAGTCTTTGGCAAGCATCCAGGTTGGTTTTTAGTTATGATTTATATTAGTGTAGTCGTACTTAATCAATATCTAAGCAATGGGAATATTTATTTATGAACAACAAAATATCAGCCTGACAAAATTACATTTCAGTGTACTGATCTCTATTTAAAGGGATATAATAGTCAAAACACAACATGCAATTTAAAATTCCAATTAACTTCTTGGTATCCTTTGTTGAAGTGCATACCTAGGTAGACTCATGAGCCTGTATGCATATTGAGCACTGCATACCTCCAAACATTTCCTAGAGATCTTCCACATTTGCGAAGTAAGGGAGACTTGTGGGTGTGTTGTGGGTGGAGACACAGCTGTATTGGTGAGTTGTGGGTGTACAGTAAACATATATATATATATACACTTTGGAGCCCTTTTCCAATGTTCTGCTATGTAAAGAACATTGGAATGTAAAATATGCATAACAAGCTTCAGATTTAGAACTGTAGGTCTAACGATATGTCGGGTTATCGTGCAAACGATGTGTTAGGTTTGTTTGTTTTTTAAGTGTGCTCCATTGAAGTTTATGGTGAGAAGAAGTTAACACTAGGGGGCTGATTTAACAACCCCTGAATGCAGCCATATGCTTCTGTTTCTGCACGAGTCTTCAGGAAACAGGAGTTAAGAAGCTCCTTAACTCGTCCGCCACCTCTGAGGCGGCGGACAGCAACCATCCCGATCAGATACGATCAGGATGATTGACACCCCCTGCAGGGGGCGGCATTGCACAAGCATTTCACAAGGAATGCTTGTGCAATGATAAATGCCAACAGCGTATGCTGTTGGCATTTATCCATGTGCGCGGACATGTCCGTCCGCACACTGGTAAATCGGCCCCTAGGTATACTTCAACAAACAGTCATTAGTGTCATGAATAAAAGAATGAATGCAATATATTTGGGCATAGCAACAGTAATGATGAATAGATTTTTAAGTTTATATAAAACTTGATAACCATTATTAGCTTGTTAAAAATTAGCAAGCAACAGTGACTAATGCTATTTATGAAATATGAATTTCATATGCATATCCTTAAAGGGACACCGTACCCAAAAATTTTCTTTCGTGATTCAGATTGAGCATGAAATTTTAAGCAACTTTCTAATTTACTCCTATTATCACATTTTCTTCATTCTCTTGGTATCTTTATTTGAAATGCAAGAATGTAAGTTTAGATGCCGGCCCATTTTTGGTGAACAACCTGGGTTGTCCTTGCTGATTGGTGGATAAATTCATCCACCAATAAAAAAGTGCTGTCCAGAGTACTGAAACCAAAAAAAAGCTTAGATGCCTTCTTTTCCAAATAATGATAGCAAGAGAACGAAGAAAAATTGATAATAGGAGTAAATTAGAAAGTTGCTTAAAGTTGCATGCTCTTTCTGAATTACAAAAGAAAAAAATTGGGTACAGTGTCCCTTTAAGTATTCCTATATGGGATGATACTATTAAAATAAGGACACTTATAATTTTAAGAAACTATACAAATTTATATTAATTGGAATCATGTGAAGAAAAAAACTTTACAGTGTAGTTTAAGCTGTCATTGTAAAGCAAATAAACAACTGTTTCAATAATATTAAAACCATGTACATGTTTTTAATGAATAGTCATCTTAAGTTTTGTAATCATTATCTATGTAACACTTTAATAAGCTCTTGGAGTTTGCTACTGCATAGAATCAATAAACATGTAAGATAGAGATGAGGGATATTTGTTTTAGACAATTTTGAACTCCCATGAGCTATATTAATAGACTTGCAGTCACTTTACACTCACATCTCTTGATAAAGTCTGGCTGAGACCAGACAAAATGCAATATGGTTTTTATGTTTCCTCACACGGTACCTGTAAGGCACGGCGCTCCTATCCAAAGTGGGATTCCACTCAACTAACTACCTGCTGAACGGCTCTTAGCACAACAAGGCGATATTTCCAGTAACGGTTTAAAAGAAGGTATCCGGTGTTGGACTTCTTTTAATGGACTTATGACTAGTGATGTAGCGAACTGTTCGCCGGAGAACAGTTCCCGGCGATCTTAGCTTGTTCGCGTTCGCCGCGGCGGGCGAACATATGCAATGTACGATCCGCCCCCTATTCGTCATCATTGAGGAAACTTTGACCCTGTATCTCACAGTCTGCAGACACATTTCAGCCAATCAGCAGCAGACACTCCCTCACAGACCCTCACAGCTCCTGGGCAGCAGCCATTTTAGATTCATTACGATCCTGCATTCTTAGTGAGAGGAGGTTTAGTGCTGCTGCTGCTGATTTTATAGGGAAATAGATAGCTAGGCTAGTGTATTTAGTGTCCACTACAGTCCTGAAGGACTCATCTAATCTCTGCTGTAAGGACAGCACCCAAAAAGTCCTTTTTAGGGCTAGAACTTCAGCCCAAAAAGCCCTTTTTAGGGCTAGAACTTCAGTCGTTTTTTTTTTTTGTAATTTTATTTGCATTTGCCTGCCTGTCAGCCTGTGTGTGAGGCTCACATCATATACTGTGATTAGTGCCACCACTGATTTCTGATTAACATTAGTGTAAATTTAAAAAAAAAAACTTTTACATCATTTTGCTAGTGTAATCTAATTTAATTTTCTATCAGGCCTGTGTGTCAGGCCCACATCATATACTGTGATTAATTCTTCTGTGCCACCACTGATATCTGGTTAAAATTAGTGTAAATTTAAAAAAAAAAAACTTTTACATCATTTTGCTAGTGTAATCTAATTTCATTTTCCATCAGGTCTGTGTGTCAGGCCCACATCATATACTGTGATTAATAGCTCTGTTTTCCACCACTTATATCTGGTGTAACATTAGTGTAAATTTAAAAAAAAAAAACTTTTACATCAGTCTTCTAGTGTTATTTAATTTTAGTTGCCAGGCCAGCCTGCCACTAGTGCCAGCCTGTGTGTCAGGCTGCCAGCATATACTGTGCCTGCTTCCATCCTCAGTGCCACCACTCCTATCTGGTGTAACATTAGTTTAAATTTTGTAAAAAAAATACTTTTACATCAGTCTTCTAGTGTTATTTAATTTTAGTTGCCAGGCCAGCCTGCCACTAGTGTCATCCTGTGTGTCAGGCTGCCAGCATACACTGTGCCTACTTCCATTCTCAGTGCCACCACTCCTATCTGTTGTAACATTAGTGTAACTTTTTAAAAAAAAACTTTTACATCAGTCTGCTAGTGTTATTTAATTGCAGTTGCCTGTCTGCCAGCGTGTGTGCCAGGCCCACTTTCCAACTAGTGCCACGAATCATATTTGTTATAACAGTAGTGTAAATATTTAAAATAAAAACTTTTTTGACTGTGAATCATCAGTCTGCTAGTGCAATTGAATTGCAGTTGCCTGCCTGCCAGCGTGTGTGCTAGGCCCACTTGCCAACTAGTGCCACCAATCATATTTGTTATAACAGTATTGTAAATATTTTAAATAAAAACTTTTTTGACTGTGAATCATCAGTCTGCTAGTGCAATTGAGTTGCAGTTGCCTGCCTGCCAGCGTGTGTGCCAGGCCCACTTGCCAAATAGTGCCACCAATCATATTTGTTATAACAGTATTGTAAATATTTAAAAAAAAAACTTTTTTGACTGTGAAACATCAGTCAGCTAGTGTAATCTAATTGCAGTTGCCTGCCTCCCAGCGTGTGTGCCAGGCCCACTTGCCAACTAGTGCCACCAATCATATTTGTTATAACAGTATTGTAAATATTTAAAATAAAAACTTTTTTGACTGTGAATCATCAGTCTGCTAGTGCAATTGAATTGCAGTTGCCTGCCTGCCAGCGTGTGTGCCAGGCCCACTTGCCAACTAGTGCCACCAATCATATTTTTTATAACAGTATTGTAAATATTTAAAAAAAAAACTTTTTTGACTGTGAAACATCAGTCAGCTAGTGTAATCTAATTGCAGTTGCCTGCCTCCCAGCGTGTGTGCCAGGCCCACTTGCCAACTAGTGCCACCAATCATATTTGTTATAACAGTAGTGTAAATATTTAAAAAAAAAACTTTTTTGACTGTGCCGTCGTGGTCGTGGTGTTGTGATTCCCTTAGACCCTACAACTATGCACAGTGTTCAGAGGCCACGTGCCATGGACGCGAAAAGTTCTGAGGAGGACCTAGTTGAATGGCTAACACAGGACACCCAATCTTCTACAGCTTCCGCTCCTAACCTTGACGCACCATACACCTCCAGCTTAGCTTCGGGCACCTCTCAAGTGACCAGTGCCACTCGCCCGCCTGCCGCCACCACCAACACTAGCACCACAGCCGCTTCACTTGATCTGTCAGAGGAGTTATTGACACAACAGTTTGAAGAAATGAGTGATGCGCAACCATCATTGACAGAGGATGTAGATAACAGTGATATGTCTCAGTCAGGCAGCATTACAGACATGGATGTACGGTGTGATGATGATGATGATGTTGTACCCGCTGCTGCTTCCTTTGTTGATTTGTCAGATACAAGTGAAGCGGTTGATGATGATGTGTCCGTGGATGTCACGTGGGTGCTCGCTAGAAGAGAAGAAGAAGAGGGGGAAAGTTCAGATGGGGAGACAGAGAGGAGTAGACGAGTTGGAAGCAGGGGGAGGTCGTCGCAAGGAGCTAGTGGCACAGTCAGACAGCATGCATCGGCACCTGGGGTCAGCCAGACAGCACGCCAATCAACTCATGCTGTTGCCACCACCAGAATGCCGTCATCGCAGAGCTCAGCAGTGTGGCATTTTTTTTTTGTGTGTCTGCCTCTGACAACAGCAATGCCATTTGCAACCTGTGCCAAAAGAAACTGAGTCGTGGGAAGTCCAACACCCACCTAGGTACAACTGCTTTGCGAAGGCACATGGTCTCACATCACAAACGCTGATGGGAAGAACACATGAGTAGAAGCAGCACACAAACTCAAAGCCGCCATCCTCCTCCTGGTCCAGCATCTTCAGCCACGTCAACCACTGCTGTCCTCCTTGCCCCCTCTCAACCATCCTCCACTCAGTCTCTCTTACGTAGCAGTTCCTGGTCATCTGCCCACAGTCAGGTGTCTGTCAAGGACATGTTTGAGTGTAAGAAGCCAATTTCCCAAAGTCACCCCCTTGCCCGGCGTCTGACAGCTGGCTTGTCTGAACTCTTAGCCCGCCAGCTTTTACCATACAAGCTGGTGGAGTCTGAGGCATTAAAAAAATTTGTTGCTATTGGGACAACGCAATGGAAGGTACCCGGCCGAAATTTCTTTTCACAAAAGGCAATCCCCAACCTGTACTCGATTGTGCGAAAGGAAGTAATGGCATGTCTGGCACACAGCGTTGGGGCAAGGGTCCATCTGACCACTGATAGCTGGTCTGCAAAGCATGGTCAGGGCAGGTATATCACCTACACTGCGCATTGGGTAAACCTGCTGACGGCTGACAAGCATGGAATGCGTGGCTCTGCAGAGGAGTTGGTGACATCGCCACGACTTGCAGGCAGGCCTGCTGCTACCTCCTCTACTCCTCCTACTCCATCCTCTTCCATAACCTCTTCCTCGGCTGAGTCCTCTTCTGCTGCTGCGTCTTGCTCCACATCAACGGCACCCCCCCAGCTCCCCAGGTACTATTCAACATCCCGGATACAGCAGTGTCACGCCGTCTTGGGGTTGACTTGCCTGAAAGCCGAGAGTCACACCGCACCAGCACTCCTGTCCGCCCTGAACGCACAGGTGGATCAGTGGCTGACTCCGCACCAACTGGAGATTGGCAAAGTTGTTTCTGACAACGGAAGTAATTTGGTGGCGGCATTGAAATTGGGCAAGTTGACACATGTGCCGTGCATGGCACATGTGTGTAATTTGATTGTACAACGATTTGTGCATAATTACCCAGGCTTACAGGACGTCCTGAAGCAGGCCAGGAAGGTGTGTGGCCATTTCAAGCGTTCCTACACGGCCATGGTGCACTTGTCAGGTGCTGGATCAGGCCGTAGATGAGCGTGAAGAGGAAGAGTTGTGGTGTCCATCACCACCAGAAACAGCCTTATCAGCATCGCTTGCTGGACCAGCGGCAATGCAGGAAGAGGATTGTGAGGAAGAGGAGTCAGAGGAGGAATGTGGCTGTGAGGAGGAGGAGGAGGAGGAAGACCAAGCACAACAGGCATCCCAGGGTGTTCGTTGTTGTCACCTATCTGGTTCCCGTGGTGTTGTACGTTGCTGGGGGGAAGAAGATAACTTCAGTGAGATCAGTGAGGATGAGGAATGGGACATGATTAGCTCGACATCCAACCTTGTGCAAATGGGGTCTTTCATGCTGTCGTGCCTGTTGAGGGACCCTCGTATAAAAAAGCTGAAGGAGAACGACCTGTACTGGGTGTCCACACTACTAGACCCCTGGTATAAGCATAAAGTGACTGAAATGTTACCGAATTCCCGCAAGTCAGAAAGGATGGAGCAGTTCAAAAATAAATTAAAAAGTATGCTTTACGCAGTGTATAAGGGTGATGTCACAGCACAACGGGAATCTAACAGGGGAAGAGATGAAAGTAATCCTCCTCCTCCTCCTCCCACGACCACGCCGGCAAGGACAGGACGCTTTCCAGACGTGTTGTTGATGGAGGACATGCGGACCTTTTTAACTCCTATGCAAAGCTACAGCCCTTCGGGATCCAGCCTCAGAGAAAGACTCAACCGACAGGTAGCAGACTACCTCGCATTAACTGCAGATCTCAACACTCTGAGGAGCGATGGACTCCTTACACTACTGGGTGTGCAGGCTTGACCTGTGGCCTGAGCTATCCCAATTTGCAATCGAACTTCTGGCCTGCCCCGCTTCAAGTGTCCTGTCAGAAAGGACCTTCAGTTCAGCAGGAGGTATTGTCACTGAGAAGAGAAGTTGCCTAGGTCAAAAAAGTCTAGATTACCTCACCTTTATTAAGATGAATGAGGGATGGATCCCGAAGGGACTGACATTGTGCGATACATTAGAGTATAAAAGGCATGATGAGATGACGAGCTGCCTTGGGCTACAAATGGTACACACGCTGCTGTATTTTATCTTCGAATGCCGGATGACTTGCTTGACTTATCCGCCAACAACTAGGGTTCAAGCCGCAATGTTTTAGGGCACTTTCTAAGTGTCAAACAAACATCAATTTTTCTGGCCGCTGCTACAGCAGCGGCTGCAACAATACCTAATTTTTCAGGCATTTGTACATGCCTAATTTTTCTGGCCTCTGGTGCTGCACTGTGGCTACAAAACCCAAACCAAAAAAAAAGGCACATAACAGTGATTAAACTGTTAAGAATAGTACTACTTAACACACCACTGATATCTGGTGGCACAGTAGATTGCACGCCCCAAATTTGAAGTAGGAGGACCGACCAAGCATCTTTTTCCATCTCCCGGTTCATAAACATTATCCCCGGGTTCCTAAAATCGATGCCATACCTGTACTCTATTGTGCAAAAGGATGGCATATGTGGTATTTCATGCTGTTGTGCCTGTTGAGGGTCGGGGACTCAAGTATAAAAAGGCTGAAGGAGAACGACCTGTACTGGGTGTCCAAACATCTTTTTCCATCTCCCAGATGTAGCGGTACTCCACTAGGGGGTCTACCTTCCTCTGTCCAAACCCAGGGGTGGCCACCGGATAGTGGGACCAGAGATATAGTTGCTGAGACCGGGGTCAAGCCAGTGGGTGTATCTCCCCCAGCTGGGCTGGTCTCAGTGGACTCCCAGTCAGGTAGCGTCCTCTCTGCCCTGCAGCTCTTTATTGGCAGGTATCGTCCCCTCTGCCTGTCTGCTTCTAGGCAGGAATAAATCCCCCTGCCAGGCTGCTTCTTGGCAGGAACAGCTCCCTATGCCTCCAAATAGTGGGACCAGGGCTATCGTGGCTGAGACCAGGGTCAAGCCAGCGGCTATATCTCCCCCAGCTGGGCTGGTCTCAGTGGGCTCCTCTGCCTGTCTGCTTCTAGGCAGGAATAGATCCCTCTGCCTCACTGCACACTTCCAGCAGGTAGCGTGTCCTCTGGTTTCTTATCGGCAGGAATCGATCCCTCTGCCTTGCTGCTCCTTTCAGGCAGGCCAGCTCTTTGCATACAGGCCCACAGACTCTGTAACAGAATGCAGGGTCAGAACCTCAAAACTGGTATACCTGAAAGAATCAGACAGCACAAAAAGGCAATCCCGGACCCCAACCTGTACTCGATTGTGCAAAAGGAAGTAACCTTACCATGGGTCCCAACCGCATGTTTTATTGTTATACTCTGTCAGGGAAATTATATAACTATCAATCAAATATATATTGCATCTATTGATCTCTGTAATTCGTATCGATCAAATGTATATTGCATCTTTTGATCTATGTTATTCGTACCTATCAAATGTATATTGCATCTTTTGATCTGCCTTGCTGCTCCTTTCAGGCAGGCCAGCTCTTTGAATAGAGGCCCACAGACTCTGTAACAGATCTCTCTTGCAGGGAGAGGTGCAGCAAGAATGCAGGGTCAGAACCTCTGCAACTGGTATACTTGATTGTGCAAAAGGAAGTAACCTTACCATGGGTCTCAGCCCGCATGTTTTATTGTTATACTCTGTCAGGGAAATTATATAACTATCAATCGTATCAATCAAATGTATATTGCATCTATTGATCTCTGTAATTCGTATCGATCAAATGTATATTGCATCTTTTGATCTATGTAATTTGTACCTATCAAATGTATATTGCATCTTTTGATCTGCCTTGCTGCTCCTTTCAGGCAGGCCAGCTCTTTGCATAGAGGCCCACAGACTCTGTAACAGATCTCTCTTGCAGGGAGAGGTGCAGCCAGAATGCAGGGTCAGAACCTCTGCAACTGGTATACTCGATTGTGCAAAAGGAAGTAACCTTACCATGGGTCTCAGCCCGCAAGTTTTATTGTTATACTCTGTCAGGGAAATTATATAACTATCAATCGTATCAATAAAATATATATTGCATCTATTGATCTCTGTAATTCGTATCGATCAAATGTATATTGCATCTTTTGATCTATGTTATTCGTACCTATCAAATGTATATTGCATCTTTTGATCTGACTTGCTGCTCCTTTCAGGCAGGCCAGCTTTTTGCATAGAGGCCCACAGACTCTGTAACAGATCTCTCTTGAAGGGAGAGGTGCAGCCAGAATGCAGGGTCAGAACCTCTGCAACTGGTATACTCGATTGTGCAAAAGGAAGTAACCTTACCATGGGTCCCAGAACGCACGTCTTTGTAATTCTCTGTCTGGGAAATTATATATCTTTCAAATTAGCTATTTATCTATCAAATCTATCTAACTATCAGTCGTATCTATCAAATGTTTATTGCATCTATTGATCTATGCAATTCGTATCTATCAAATGTATATTGCATCTATTGATCTATGCAATTCGTATCTATCAAATGTGTATTGCATCTATTGATCTATGGAATTCGTATCTATCAAATGTATATTGCATCTATTGATCTATGAAATTCGTATCTATCAAATGTATATTGCATCTATTGATCTATGGAATTCGTATCTATCAAATGTATATTGCATCTATTGATCTATGTAATTCATATCTATCAAATGTATATTGCATGTATTGATCTATGGAATTCGTATCTATCAGATGTATATTGCATCTATTGATGTAATTCGTATCTATCAAATGTATATTGCATCTTTTGATCCATGTAATTTGTATCTATCAAATGTATATTGCATCTTTTGATCTATGTAATTCGTATCTATCAAATGTAAATTGCATCTTTTGATCTAAGTAATTCGTATCTATCAAATGTATATTGATTATTTTGATCTATGTAATTCGTATCTATCAAATGTATATTGCATCTATTGATCTATGTAATCTATGTATCTATCTATCAAATCTATCGATCTCGTGGTTGTGCAAATGGACTGTTTGCGGTTGTTTGCGGTGCGTTAAACGGGGAGTTTGGTCTGTCACTGTGAAGCGGGCGTAACCCTTACACTACCTGATCGATACAACATCATACCTGATGTTTTAAAGCACGTTGTTCCAAACAATTTAGGAATGTTATGTGATTTATGCCCTTTATGGATTAAAACCAGACTCTACATCAACTATGTAATTTTCCGTGGGAGTTTTGCGATAGATCCCCTTCCGGCATGCCACAGTCCAGGTGTTAGTCCCCTTGAAACAACTTTTCCATCACTATTGTGGCCAGAAATAGTCCCTGTGGGTTTTAAAATTTGCCTGCCCATTGAAGTCAATGGCGGTTCGCCCGGTTCGCCCGTTCGCGAACAGTTGCGGAAGTTCGAGTCCACCGTTCGCGAACAGAAAATTTTAAGTTCGCGACATCACTACTTATGACATGTCTATTACCACTTTGATTTAAATATTTGAAGTTGCGCATTCTTTACTTTAATAAATCACTGCACCTAGAGTGGTTTGTGCTCTTTGTCCCCTTTTTCGTTTGTGAACTAAAGATGTGGAGGAGGTTTAAACGGGGTCTGGAGCCAACAGTAGCTACCAAACTGGGGAATAGCACTAATATCATGCCCTAATGGTACCCACCTCTTGTCCCATACACACTATTCTATAATGAGCTGCAAGAAGGCTGCAGTGCAGTATTTCTTTGGGACAGGCAAGTCCAAACTACCCATTCCTGTGGGTAGATATAAATTATGTTTGACTATTCTCTGAGGTTTTCCCAGTCTAAACAAAATTATTGACCACAAGGAACTGTTCAGATAAAGGGATAAGTAGTGCCTGAAACAAATATAACCATTTAGGTAGGATCGTTGTATTAATTGAGTGAATTTTACCTATCCAGGAAATACTTTTTTATGACCAAGAATTCAGGGTATGTTAAAGAATAGTATATACATTTTTTCATAGTTAGCTTTAGATTAAGTTTAAAGGGAAAGTAATTTTTGATAAGGGTTATTACAGGGTTTCTCAGGTGAACTGATAACATTTCTGATTTAGTAAAATTAACTGAAAATTTGAGACCCAACCAAAGGTGTCTAATTCTTTTTGTACTCAATTTCTGCACTAAATTTAGAAGCTAATATTTCTTTAGATAATGCAAAGAGTAAAGGGGAGAGGGGACATCCTTTCCATTATGGATGGAAAGTGGTTCCGAAAGAGTAGAATTCACTCTCCCCCTTGCAGAAGGGTATAAGTAACGTGAGAAAATTCAGGATATTAATAAATCAGTGAAACCAAAATGTTAAAGGGTGAGTTTTAATAATATCCAATCCACCCTAACAAATGCCAAATCTGTAGAGAGAAATATGGATGGAACAGAATGCAATTTGGCGTATTCAATAAGGTGCAGAAAACTAGTGGTGTTGTCTTTCACCTCTCTCTGCAATACAAAGCCCACCATCCTGAAAAGAGTAGTGTCGGAAAGTAGCAAATAATCCTGTTCATAAAAATCTTCGCAAAAAGTTTTAAACCTGTGTTTAGCAGTGATTTGGGGCAAAAGTTAGCAGGGATGTCTTAGGGTTTCCCTGGCTTAGGGGTGACTGTGATATGGGTTTCAACCATAGATGGTGCAAGTAAAGGGTTGTCATCTATGTGAAAGAAAAGAGATTTGGTAGCAAGTATTTCTGAAAGAGTTTATAATGCTTATTTCCGAAGCCATCAGGCCCTAGACTTTTTTCTTAATTTTAGAGATTGAATAATGTTTATGATTTATTATGTCGATATGGGTCTCTCAATAGTCTCTATCATATCTTGTGTGAGTTTGGGAAACTTTACTGACTGTAGATATCTACTGGAGTTCTCATAATGAACCCCGTCTCTGATAAATTCAAAAGATTATATAGTTTGATGTAAAATTGTCTAAACTCTTCTGCTATATCAACAGTTTTGGTTATAGTCCCTTTAATCAGTGAGTGGAGACTGTGGGGTCAATTTAGTAAGGTGCGAGCGGACATGATTCGATATAGCGGATCATGTCCACTGCACATCGATTAATGCCGACAGCAAACGTTGTCGGCATTTATCATTGCACAAGCAGTTCTTGTGAACTGCTGGCGCAATACCGCCCCCTGCAGATTTGCGGCCAATCGTCCGCTAGCAGAGGGTGTCAACCCAATCGTATTCGATCAGGTTGATTTCTGTCCACCGCCTCAGAGCAGGCGGACAGGTTATGGAGCAGTGGTCTTTAGATTGGGATTTTTTTTAATTAAGTTTACTCACTCTCTTACCTTCTGTATAAATCTCTGTTGTTAGTGTAGGGCCTGTTTCTGGGCTGTCAATGAAAGAGTTTGTTTATTTTGTCCTGTGCAGCTTGGAGAACTGTTATTAATGTTGTGTCATTAGAATTCAGTTTGTGGGAATGATCTTTCTAATTTACACTTATGTGCCTTGATTTTAATTAGTTCTCCCCTTATGAAGCATTTCTGTGCTTACCAGAGTGCCTATGGTGAAATATCTGGTGTGGTGTTAAGTTAGAAAAAAATCCTTTAAGGGGGATTCTATTTGATGGGGCTATAGTGGATCTGACAGAATGTTGTCATCCATTTCACATATCAACCGGCGAAGCGGAAATGAAGCCGAAAGAATGGTGTAATGTAATGGCATAGAATTCCAATACAAGTAGTGCAATAAGTTACTGTACATTATCTAACTGTACAAATTAGAGCAATCAAATGATTTTGGAATTACAATGTCCCTTTAAAGGGACATGATACCCAAAATGTTAAATCACTTGAAAGTGATGCAGCATAGCTGTAAAAAGCTGACTAGAACACCTGAACATCGCTATGTAAAAAAAAGGAAGATATTTTACCTCAAAATTTCATAAGTATTTACACTGTGCATCTGGCATGTGCAGGCACAGACATGTTACTTTCCTATTCAGTTTAAGGAAATTTGCTATGAAATCTCACAAGATTTCAGTGAAATCCCATGAGATCACAGCAAAGCAAAGCATGATATCAGCACTGCTGATGCTGATTGGCTATTGTTTTGTTGTTGGTTTTTTTTTCCAACTTGCAGCTGGATAACAGCTGAAGTATAACTGTTCCCAGAGCACTTGAAGGGACAGTACACTGTAAAATTGTTTTTATGTTAATGTATTTTCAATGACTTGTTATACCAGCTGCAGAGTATAAAATGTATGAGACATTGCATTTTCAGGTTTATTTGTGTATATGAAGTAGCTGGTTTTGTGCTTTTAAACCACAGCTTATTACAATGGGTTGAACTTAAAAGTAATATCAGATCTTATGTTATCACTTGTATATTTGTCTGGAAAACCAAAGCTCAATACATAAAGAGAACAATGGAAAATTAACATTGTATTACTTAACTACCCTGCACCCCACTGGGAGTGTAATTTCGTCTGCTGGCTGTGTTTACTTCAATAGCCTAGACTCCCGTATACAAACTTTTACTATAGGTGGGGATACAACAGGCTAAATCTGCTATTTTAAATGCCAAATAGGGGTAAAGGAGCTACATGTAAAAAATGTAATACACTCCAGCAGGTAAAATGGATCATTGGGAACAATTCAACCCCTTCACCCAATAAGACATAATATATATACGTCTTGCAGTACTTTGCCTATCGTACTGTAAGACATATATATACGTCTTCGCTTCAGGAAGCTCCAGCACTCTCGGCTGTTATGTTACAGCCGAAATCAGGAGTTCCTGAAGCTTCAGGCATCTGCCGCATATGAGCTGGAGCACGATCAGTGCTCCGCCTCCATATGAGGGCAGTTGCCTGATCATTACAGACTGTGACATTGTGTGTGTCACCGTCTGTAATGATTGTTGTTGATGCCGGCGGGAGGTGTGGGCGGGAGGCGGGTGGCCGGCCCAGCAGGGGAGGCAGGAGGGAGTGGGAGGGCCCTACACTACGGCAAAAAATAAATAAAGGGACAGGGAGGGATTGGGCAGCTACACTACAAAAAAAGTAGATGGGCATTGTGTGGGGGTCCTTAACTAATGATCGATGGAGGGAGGGAGTGGTAGGTGGAGGGGGGATACTACGCTACAGAAAATGTTTAAAAAAAAAATTATTTAAAAAAAAAAAACTGTTTATAGGGACTGGCAGACATCTGCCAGTACCTAAGATTGCGGTTAATAGGTAAAGGGGGGCGGTTTAGAAAGCTGTTTGTGGGGGATCAGGGAGGTTGGGGAGTAGGGGAATCCTACACTGTAGAAAATATAAAACAAAACAAAAAATATATATATATATATATATATATATATATATAAAAGCCTCATATTTTCATACTGGAAGACTGTCTGCCAGTACCTAAGATTGGGTTGACCAGTGGGGTGTAGGAGAGAAAGACAGAGAACTGTTTGGGAGGAATCAGGTAGGGATCAGGGGGTGGGAAGTGTCAGGTGGGAGGCTAATCCCTAAACTAAAGCTAAAATTAACCTTTAAAACTACCTAATTAGTGCAATTAGCAGCCTTCTAATTACCAAAAAGCAATGGCTAAGTCATATATGTCTGCTATTTCTGAACAAAGGAGATCCCAGAGAAACTTTTACAAACATTTGTGCCATGATTGCACAAGCAATATGTAAATAATTTCTGTGAGAAACCCAAAGTTTGTGAAAAAAAGGAAACATTTTTTTGATTGCATTTGATGGTGAAATGGTGGCATGAAATATACCAAAATGGGCCTAGATCAATACCTTGGGTTGTCTATTTAAAAAATATATATCGTTTTGACAGATAAATAAAAAAATAAAAAAACAAGGCTCTATTTCTGTTTAAATGGAGTGATAGCAAAAATGCTAAAAAATTATCTGGTATTTTAGGAAAATTTTTGTCTGAAAGTCCCAGGAGTGAAGGGGTTAAAGGGGAGAACATTTGTGGGTGAACTGTCCCTTTAATCTGGTGAGCTGAAGAAATTTTGAGGTAAAATATCTTCCCTTTTTATATAGAGATGTTCAGGAGATATTTTCATGTCAGCTTTTTACAGTTATTCTGCATCACTTTCAAGTGATTTAGCATATGAGTATTATGTCCCTTTAAGTAAAACATGCTGTCAATTTGCAATCAAGATAGAGACAACCAAAGGCTGCAATCAAACTGCAGTCGGATATTCAACAATTAAATAAAAAACATTAATCTGATATCTAATTCTGTATTATTAAATAATAGTTATATAATCCTATGTATTGAAATGTCACACATATTAACATTATGTCAATATTATCTTTAATAACGCCTATATTACAAAATATATTTTTCGTTTTTCATAATGAGTCTTGGCAAAATATTGGGCAACATATTAGTAGTCAGTAGGTGTGTGTGTAATTAAGACTTTTTTCTGTGATGACACTTTCTGGGGCATTAGCAAATATGCAAATGAATGCACACTGTAATATATTTTTTAGAGTTAACATATTCTAATCATGGGCGTCCACAGGAATTTTTCCAAAGGGGAGGGCAAAAAAATTATGCAATAATCAAACGTGTGTATATATTGTATGTAGTGAACAGCTGAATTAGTGTCATACACACTTCCTGACAGAGGCTAAAAAAGGGCTTGATTTCTCAAACCCTTCTCTCCCTTTTGACTGCAGGTTCGCAGGTTCTCTTAGGTGGAAAATGTCAATCTCCCCAGCCTCTTCCAACCGGGGAGATTGACAACTGCCCATGCATGATTGGCTGTGCATGGGCAGGAGGCAGGGTTTCACATGATCGCACAGGAGCTCTTGTGTGCAATGGTAAATGCAAGCAGCGGATTGCTGCTGACCAGAGGAGAAGCCGGGTGTACAGGGGCGAATATGTGCACCCCTGTCCACCATGGGATGATAAATCCATATGAAAGGGGCATAGGAACCTTACTTTTCCTGCTGCTAATGCCTCTTTCTATAGAATAAAGCATCCCGTCAGGTTTACCTTATGTGTTGCTGTATTGTTTACAAAAAAACACATCTAAAATCGTAAATCCCACAACCCATACCTGCATTAAAAATGATTGTCTCAAATAACTGATTATTTCTGGAAAAAATGTCTGCTGTACTATATAATGATGTTGTACTATATAAAAAATATCTGCTGTACTATATAATAATGTTGTTGTACTATATAAAAATGTCTGCTGTACTATATAATGATGTTGTTGTACTATATAAAAATATCTGCTGTACTATATAATAATGTTGTTGTACTATATAAAAATGTCTGCTGTACTATATAATGATCTTGTACTATAAAAAAATGTCTGCTGTACTATATAATGATGTTGTTGTACTATATAAAAATGTCTGCTGTACTATATAATGATGTTGTACTATATAAAAATGTCTGCTGTACTATATAATGACGTTGTACTATATACAAATGTCTGCTGTACTATATAATGATGTTGTTGTACTATATAAAAATATCTGCTGTACTATATAATGATGATGTTGTACTATATAAAAATGTCTGCTGTACTATATAATGATGTTGTACTATATAAAAATATCTGCTGTACTATATAATGATGTTGTACTATATAAAAATGTCTGCTGTACTATATAATGATGTTGTTGTACTATATAAAAATATCTGCTGTACTATATAATGATGTTGTTGTACTATATAAAAATGTCTGCTGTACTATATAATGGTGTTGTTGTACTATATAAAAATGTCTGCTGTACTATATAATGATGTTGTACTATATAAAAATGTCTGCTGTACTATATAATGATGTTGTTGTACTATATAAAAATATCTGCTGTACTATATAATGATGTTGTTGTACTATATATCTGCTGTACTATATAATGATGTTGTTGTACTATATAAAAATGTCTGCTGTACTATATAATGATGTACTATATAAAAATGTCTGCTGTACTATATAATGATGTTGTTGTACTATATAAAAATATCTGCTGTACTATATAATGATGTTGTTGAACTATATAAAAATGTCTGCTCTACTATATAATGATGTTGTTGTACTATATACAAATATCTGCTGTACTATATAATGATGTTGTTGTACTATATAAACATGTCTGCTGTACTATATAATGATGTTGTTGTACTATATAAAAATGTCTGCTCTACTATATAATGATGTTGTTGTACTATATACAAATATCTGCTGTACTATATAATGATGTTGTTGTACTATATAAAAATATCTGCTGTACTATATAATGATGTTGTTGTACTATATAAAAATGTCTGCTGTACTATATAATGATGTTGTACTATATAAACATGTCTGCTGTACTATATAATGATGTTGTTGTACTATATAAAAATATCTGCTGTACTATATAATGATGTTGTTGTACTATATAAAAATATCTGCTGTACTATATAATGATGTTGTTCTACTATATAAAAATGTCTGCTGTACTATATAATGATGTTGTTGTACTATATACAAATATCTGCTGTACTATATAATGATGTTGTTGTACTATATAAAAATATCTGCTGTACTATATAATTTTGTTGTTGTACTATATATCTGCTGTACTATATACAGCATATATACATTCTATATCTATGTATGAAATACTAATGAGCGTTCTGTAATTTTTGGCACAAATAATAAGCACATTACGGTATATAATAACACTATCTACACAACAATATGAGCACACTGCACTATATAATGATGCTAAATATGTAATGATACTGAGCATGCTTAGTTCTATGATGGCACTAAGGGGTAGATTTAATAACGGGCAAGCATGGGGAAATCCTTGTGCAATGCCGTCCCCTGCTCACCAGCCGCTAGCAGGGGCCGTCATTCATCCCGATCGTATCGGAATGGGATAATTTCAGTCCTCAACCTAAAAGGAGGCGGACAAGTTAAGGAGTAGCGGTCTTACGACCCGTGCTTCTTAACTTCCGTTTCAGGTGGCCCTGAAACGATGGGGCACTGAAGCAGCATACTCTGCTTCATAAATGGAGCCCTAAGTATGCATACAACAATAATGACTATGTACCGTATAATCTCCTCTTTATATATAGAACCCCTAAAGAGACGGTTACCACATTCTTGAGACTAATTCATTTTATTGCTAGACAGGAAACAGAATCACACATTTATATATTTTAAGACAACATATAGGGGGCTATTTATGATGGTGCGAGTGGACATGATCCGATATAGCGGATCATGTCCGCTGCACATCGATAAATGCCAACAACATACGCTCTCGGCATTTATCATTGCACCAGCAGTTCTTGTGAACTGCTGGTGCAGTAGCGCCCCCTGCAGATTCGCAAGGGGTGTCAATCAACCCTATTGTATTCAATCAGGTTAAATTCTATTGATTTTTGTCCGCTGCCTCAGAGCAGGTGAACAGGTTATGGAGCAACCGTCTTTAGACTGCTGCTTCATAACTTGTGTTTCCGGTGAGCCATAGTGGCAATGCCGATATATTTATAAATACATTCCACTACTGATTTAATAATAATTTATAACAAAATTTCTCAATACAAATAAATAAATAAAAAAATCTTACAGTGCTCTTGTGACTGTAAGCTTTCTGATGGGGCATGATCATGGAGGACACAGGTACAGCCTTGTGTATATCAACATGCCGCTTGCCTGGCTGCTGAACTTTTCCCTCTTCCTGCTAGAGCCTGCGTGATGCCCAATTTCTAAGAGAATAACCTGCTTCTCCATAGCACCACATGGAGTGTGTGCTGTTTTTGTCAGGGGAAGCCAGTGGCTGTGAGCAGCAAGGAGAAAGGAATATTAGCCCCGTACAGAATGCAGCATCAGGAGTAAGGTTCAGGGACTGGCAGCAGCAAATGAAAGGAGGGGCTCACCGTGCTCAATGACCCTGTTCCTGAGCCTGCAGAGACATGGTGTCAGCTAACATATTCAGGTGGGTTGTTTAATATTACTGTTGTTGCTGGCACCACTGTCTGGGCAGCTGCAAATGAGGATACTCACTAGAAGGCATAGCAGTCTCCTCTCAAGTGATTGCAGCTTTTAGCTTGTAGAGAGGCGGAGCTTAGTATCACACTAGCCCTTATTGTAATAGCAGGATGCTAGAGTGGATTAGATGAGTGTCCCCTGCAGTAGTGTAAGGGCTTGAAAAAACTCAAGAAAATATGCACAGAATTCCAGGGGTGGATGCCTGCCCATGATTCATGCAAGTACATTAATGATTTTTATATCAGCATTTTCCTATTTGCCCAAATCACTCTATTTTAGAACTTACTACTAGAATATCTGAGTGCAGATAGCAGGGTGCCCCATTCATTACTGTAGGACTCCCCAACTTCAAACATGGCAGCTGCTCTGTTTTTGCAAGGTAGAAACTTTTTTTACATGGCCAGTGTGTTATGTGGAGCAAGGAGATGGGTAAAGCAGGATAAGTTGTCATTTAAAGAGATATGAAACCCAGATTTATTATTTCATGATTTAGAAATTGCATGTAATTTTAAACAACTTTCTAATTTTCCTCTATTATCTAATTTGCTTCATTCTCTTGATATCTTTGCTGAAAAGCATATCTATATAGGCTCAGTAGCTGCTGATTGGTGGCTGCACATACATGCCTCATGTGATTGGCTCACACATGTGAATTGCTATTTCTTCAACAAAGGATATCTAAAGCAAATTAGATCATATAAATAAACTGGAATGTTGTTTGAAATTGTATTCTCTATCTGATTCATGAAAGAAACATTTTGGGTTTAGTGTCCCTTTAATAGAAAACAATAAAGGATCAATAGGTTAGCTGAGGATGATATCCCTGTGTACAATGCACACTTGATAGCTAGCTTTGGGGTCTTCATGTTCTGTTTAGCATGCAGGATATTTAAATAAAAGGCACAACCTTGCACAA